>NC_143582.1:191134096-191438262 GCF_048544385.1 Mastigoproctus giganteus | reverse complement strand
CAGCCTTTGTGCACTGCTCAGAGAACTTTACATCTGATTGCACAATTACCCCAGGTGTTTTTCATTTTCCACTACCCTGAGAGTACCCACATTAACTGTGTTGGATTACTGCTACCCAAATGTAGTACAGTATGTTACACTTCTCAACGTTAAACATCAATTGCTATTTCTCAACCCAACTGCCTAACTCTTCTACATCTTTTTGTATTAGCATAGAATCATTAACCACCCTACCAACCTTCGTATCATCCAACATTAAGCCTGATATACCTTTAATAAGTTATCGTTTAATAAACAATGTGCCCAGCACCAAACCCTGGGAGACTCCACTAATAACATTAGTCAACGAAGAGCAATGTCCATTCATAACAACTGTCTTCTCCCATTCAACCAACCCTTTATCGATAGCAGTAACTTGCCCTTGATGCTACATTGCTCCAGTCTGTGCAGCAACCTGCTATGTGCAAAAGTATCAATTAAACAATAGTATCCAATTAAACTGGCCAGACAAAATCGTCCTCTTCACAAACTCATGCTACGATTGAAGTAAAACTGCACTCCTGTCTAGATGGTTCTCCATTACTTCTTTAAGACTCCATTATTTTCCCTAGAACAGAAAGTTAAGCTAACAGGTCTGAAATTACTTATGTCAATTTTTGACCTTTGTGAATTGGGATTACATTAGGACATCTCCAGCCCACTGGTACTGCCCCATAATCCAAGGATGCTCTCATAATTATGGCTAAGGGTTCGCTTATCTCGTTTGCTGCCTCCCTTAATGTAATTGGATAAATCCACCCACTTCAGGTGCCTTTCTTGCACTTTATTTCATCAATTTTCTCTCCACTTTCCTCTCAGTTATTACAAAATCATTTGTCTGCCCGTTGGAGTTTAATAAACTTCTGGCATTCAATTCCTAAAGAATTCCTCATTTATGAATTTAGATGCAAGATACTCATTCAATCTGTCAGCAACCCGAGCAGGATCATCAACAGTTAAATCATCGATATCAAGTGGACCAATGCGATTTTTTGGCAAAGACTTCTTATGATCTGCCTTAGCTTGCCTAACATCCTTTGTGACTTGATTACAGACTACGCTGTGCAACCATTCTCATTAGATCAATGTTCTTAATGAACAAACTTTGCTTTTTCAGCGATTGCCCTGATATTGCACTACTGTCAAACAAATTGGATCTCCAAAAAAGCATTCTGACAGATTCTAGACAGATCTTATAGCGCATTACTGCATCAGGTATCCCTGTAATCCTATATTATTAATCAGAGAAATACTTGAAAGATGAGACTATTATGACTGCCCGTGTCTGGACTTTCCAGTCCTTCAGCTAGAAGACAGTGACAATAATCAGACAAAATATAAAAGATGTCCACAATACGTTCAAAATGATTCCTTTTAATATCGCAATCGTGCTGAAAACCATTCGCAATTGCGCTCATATTTTTAATCACAAGTATCCAAGCAAACCAAAATTGTTTTGCTCTCAGTTTCAGGATTCAGGATTCAAAAACCTATTCTCTCACTTATTTCACAATACTCCACTGTAAATGACTCAGGAAACCCATATTTTTCCCTTCAAGCCATCTTCTTTCTGCAAATCTCTTCTATCTAGGTGATCCTGAAGAATGGTCTAATTGCAGAACCCATTCTCTAAATAATTTTGATTGTAATTACCATAGCTTTATGTAGATTTAATATCTACTTTCTGTCTGCCCCACTCAAAGTATCTAGACCCTGTTTTGTAATAGGAACACTGAAAGAAAATTTAACTTTTCAATTCTCCAAGTAGAGCTGGGTAGATAGCTTGTAAGACTACTAGTCTTACAAGCTATCTATATTCAAACCATCTTTTTTCATGAGGAAAAACCCTTGGCCAATAAAAAGGTTAATCACATTTACCAGGGCTGTTTTGAACAGCAGTGAATTATTGCTTGTGGATTATTAAAGTGGATAAGCAGTTAGAGAAATTTCTTACAGCAGTTTTGATATCATTGAGTAGAATACTAATATTTCTACTGACTGAATGTAGAGTTCACATAAAAGCTAGCATGGTGACATTACAACGTCAGAACATGAGTACTGATGTATCCGCCCTCTAACAATAGATAACAAATCCCTCACAATCCACCAGATTTCCAACACCGCAACCATCTCCGTCTATGCGGAGTTCGATTACCGGACAACTGAAAGAAATGGACTAATCTTGAAGTCCACCTCCTCGTCTCTGTCCCACACCATGCCATCATCATGTGTCTACAGTAGTGCAAGGAGAGAGCTGCCTGGGACAAAAATGGTGTTGTGACGTCTGTAGTAATGAAATGCATTTCGGGTTGAAATCCAACGACACGTCTGTATGTACTTCTGGAGACACGCAGGGAAAAAGGTAATACAATCTACATCCCACTCTAATACGCGAAATTCTGGTATTGTGATCCATTGGTTAAAGCAGCCGTTCACCTCTGTTGGTTACCAATGGCATTTTGAAGACAAGATATTCTACTGAATCCATTCTAAGATCACTGCTTCAGCCTTTTCTCGCTCTCTCCCAAACGCAATTTTCCAGCAGGACACTGCCTTACCACATACAGTTCTCATATCCCGACAGTACATACGTGATGTAGGCGTTCTTTTGTGACCTGCAAGTTCATCACAGCATAGAACTCATTTGAAATTCGTTGGGCCTCCAGTGACCTCTCAGTCCATGTTCCCAAACTAACAGCCCACATGCAAGAAGCATAGTCCAGTTTATATTCATAAGGGTAAATATCGCTGAACGCATACACACATGTAATCATTTTTTGTTTACAATTTGGGCTCAGAGCATCGTCCCTTTAGGCGGGCAATTCAAGGGCAAACTGTATTTTATTTGTAAATAATGTAACTCCATTTGTCACTATAAAAAGACCGAAAACAATTCAAAATAAATAACGTTGATATCACTAAGGAAAATCCTTAAATTCCTTATAACTGTGTACTTATCATATAATTCAATCATTCTAACAATCACCATATAATTCACGTTTTGATATTTGTTATATCATTACAATATTTAAATAGATTTGAAAATTATAAGCATTAATGCAGTATATCTTATGTGGCGCCATCTATTTTCTGAATTTCTAACTTTTTTGTGCTGGATAGCAAAAAAGTTAGAAATTCGGCTCTTTTTTGGTGGATAGTTAATTATTAGTTGAATAATCAATCTGTTATTACAGGACCGTCCTTTGGCTCAACTGTATTCGAATGAAGAATTAAAATAAAACGTGATGCCGATTTAACTTAATATTTACTTATGCAATAAAATATCATGGATCATGTATTTATAACAACAATTTAAAGCGTTTTCACACCGCTCAGCGAATTTAATTGTGACTTATGACCTTTCCAATTTATATTTTAATAGAAATTCGCTGTTAACCAACTCGAAAAGAGACACCATTTTTTTTCCCCATTCATTTTGGTCCTAAGCTATAGCATACAGTATTAGGCTTCCCGCTTACAGTTCACCTGTGAAAATAATAAAAAAGTAATTTTTTAAGGTGGACCAAGACCCCTTGTAATATGAGGTCCTAAGCTGTAGCACGTTTCTAACTGAATTTAAAGTTAAAAAAGTTTTTTTTTTTTTTTATTCTTGAGACATTTTGTTCCTCTTGTAATCGGTGCTGCTTTTCTATATATACAGAAAAAATATATATATATATAAAAATAATTTTATAAAATAAAAATATTTGAGTATTTTTCTATTAGCAACAACATCTGAGTTAATAATGCAGATAGGATTTTTGTACTGATCTGTGGCGCCATCTCTCCTGTAATAATAGAATCATTGTACATTATAAGCTTGCTTAAGTATTTAATTATTTTATTTTTGAATTAAGGGAACAAAAAAGTAAAACAAAAAATAGTAAAAAAAAGTTATATTTTAACTCTCACTTGTAGTTTCTGGTTGAATTAATTTCTTTCTGCTTAATTTTCTGTCGGTTATTTTGCAGAATAGTTTCAAATAATACCTGAAGTACATTATTATTATTATTATTAGCTACGTATATGGTGCAAGAGAAGCCGAAGCTTTTACTTAGTAAAAACTTCTTTCTTTTACTTAGTAAAAACTTCTTTCTTTTACTAAGTAAAAGAAAGAGCAGAATGATGATATCAAGACCCTGGGTGTGCGAAGTCCATACTCACCAGATGTGAGCCCCTGGGGTGGGAAAAATTCATTCCCACGCCGGGAATCGAACCCAGGCCTCCTGGGTGAAAGCCAGGTATCCTAACCACGTGGGAACACATTACTTTTTGCACATTAAATTTTATTAAAAATTTAATTATCTAGTTAACTTTTATTTTAATATTGAAATACAGTAGAATGTAATCCATGTTTTATTTGCTTATAAATTTGTTTCTTATCTAGAGAAGACGTTTCCTGCAAATAACTAAGTGCATATGTACAGATTATTTTGATTATATTCAGTTAGTGATTGCATCAAAGGATAGATGGCACCACACGCATCATCCTTTAACATAAGGACGTGCATTTCAGTTAGCATTAGCAGAGGCATTTGATGCAAGAAAGCAAGCTTATGCAGCATCAGCCAAAAAAAAAAAAAAAAAACCCACTCCCATTTCACCTCTCCGTTCGTTCGAAATACCTGTCCAGCTGAGCTTTAAACTTATTTAGGCTATCAACTTCCACGACAAGGGATGGCAGTCTGTTCCACCAACCAACCACCCGCTGGCCAAAGGCAAATTTCCGCACATCTATCCTACATCTGTCTTTCCTCAATTTGAATTTATGCCCTCTCAGGTGATTTTTCTGAGCTAGAGGAAGAATCCCATCAGCATTGAGCATGCTTAAACCATTCAAGGCTTTATACACCTCTATCAGATCACCTCGCTGGTGCCTAGTCTCCAGACACTGTAATTTGCAAAACTTAAGCCTTTCTTCGTAAGAGCACCCCTTTGTTCCATTCACTAATCTTGTTGCCCTTCTCTGTACTCGTTCCAGCAGCTCTACATCCTTCTTGAAATGAGGCCTCCAGACCTGTATATAGTACTCTAGGTGTGGCCTGACCATTGCCTTATACAATGGAATAATCACCTCCTTATCCCTGCTGGAAAAATTCCTGTATATCATTGACAATACTCCATGAGCTACTCTTGCAGCCCGTCTGCACTGCTCAGAGAACTTCATATCCGCCTGCACAACCACCCCCAGGTCCCTTTCATTCTCTACCACTGTCAGTGTAGTACCACAGAGTTGATACGTTGCTCTGGGGTTGCTGTTTCCCATGTGTAGTACTTTACATTTGTCAATGTTAAACTTCATTTGCCACCTCTCAGCCCATCTGCTCAACCTTTCAAGATCCTGTTACAGCAGCATAGCGTCAGTAGTGCCCTTAACAACCCTGCCAACCTTTGTGCCGTCTGCAAACTTGGACATTAAGCTTGATATACCATCATAAATATCATTTATAAATACAGAAAACAACAATGGACCCAATACAGAACCCTGAGGGACTCCACTAATAACATTAGTCCACGATGAGCAATGTCCATTGATTACCACTGTCTTCAACGCCTCAATCATCCCTTTATCCATAGCAGCAATTTGCCTCCAATGCCACACTGCTCCAGTTTGTACATCAGTCTTACACCCAGGGTCCTGAGCTGGATATCATCATTCTTTTCTTTCTTGGTGATTCCTTTCTACTTCTGACTCTTGTTCTCTCTCTCTCTCTCTCTCTCTCTCTCTCTCTCTCTCTCTCTCTCTCTCTCTCTCTCTCTCTCTCTCTCTCTCTCTCTCTCTCACACAGGGTAATTCAGAATTTTTTTTTTTTTTTTTTTGGCTGGTGCAGCATAAGGCCCAGGCTTCCTTGCACCATATGGCTAATAATAATAATAATAATAAGCAACACTATCAAAAGCCTTTCAAAGATCCAAATATATAATATCAAAGTTATTCCCTGCATTCAGTTCTTTTGTGACTGCATGCTACATGCATAAAACCATGCTGTGTCCAAGCTATAACTGAAGTCTTATCTAGATGATCCTGCAGTGCTTCTTTAACCAGTGCCTCCATTAATTTTCCTGGAACAGAAGTCCAATTCACAGGTCTATAATTACTAGTATCAGTTTTTGATCCTCCTTTGTGAATTGGGGTCCATTTGCACATCTCCAGTCTACGGGTGCCTCCCCTGAGTCCAAGGAAGCTCTCATAATTATGGCTAAGGGTTTTCTTACTTCCTTTGCTGCCTCCTTTAATATAACTGGATAGATTCCATCCACCCCAGGTGCCTTTCTTATGTTTATCTTCAACAATTTCTCCTCCACTTTCCTCTCAGTTATTACAAAATCATCTAGCTTACTGCCAGAGTTGAATACACCTCTGGCATTCCCCTCGCTGAATAACTCATGTGTGAATGTCAATGCAAAATACTCGTTAAGTTTGTTAGCCACCTGAGCAGGATCATCAACAATTGAACAATCAAATCCAGTGGACCAATCTGATTCATCCCTTTCCTTCTACAGTTTACATAGGTAAAGAACTCTTTTCTGTTTTTATTTGCATCCTTTGCCAAGGATTTCTCATAATCTACCTTTGCCTGCCTAATCTCCTTTGTGACTTGGTTACAGACCAGCTTATATCTACCATAGGCTTCCATGTCACCCATTAATTTATATGTATCCCATGCATTTTTCTTCTCTGCCATATGCCTCATTAGTTCATTTGATATCCATTTAGGCCTAAACCTTGAACAATATTTCTTAGTTGGTATGTAAAGCCTGGTAGCCACCAAGATTAGTTCCTTGAATGCTTCCCATTTTGAGTTTGCTGTTGGTAACATCATCAGTTGGTCCCACTGTATAGAATTTAAATACTGTCTCAGTCCATCGTAGTCGCCTTTATGGAAGCAAAAACCCTTCCCTTTACCCCTAATGGTAGTTACCTCTTTGAGTAAATCCCACTTCAGCACACTGTGATCACTGCCACCTAGTGGTTCATTTATCTGCAGATTCTTAATGCATGAAGAATCACTACTGATAATCAGATCAAGAGTATTACTCCCTCTAGTTGCCTCCCGAACATGCTGATGTAGAAAGCAATCATCCAATAAATCCACAAAGTCCTGCTTGCTAGTGTGTGAGTGACCAGCCCCCAAATTCAAGTCAATATGTGGGAAATTAAAATCCCCCATTATAAGACTCTGTGATTTACTGGCCCACTCTATTTCCCTGTACAGTTCCTTATTATACTCAGAGTCATTAGCCCTGTAACACACTCCTACTCTCAATTTTGATCTCCCAATGCTTATGTCACACCAAACTGATTCGACACTGCACTGTCCACCGATGTCGACTGGCTTCACTTCCTTGGATTTTATGTATCAATTGTTAATTTATTTTACGTAAAACAGAAATTAATTAATATTATAATAAATTAATCAAAATAAAGTTAAATTTAATAATACTGTAATATATTTTAAAAATTACGAAAGCCAAAGACAGTCTTGTTCCAAAAAAAAATAAGATGTTGACATCAGGATATGGTAAAAACATTAGGAGAAGATGCATCCATCCTATTCCATGGTTAAGAAGTGGGTAGTGGAATTTAAGCGGGAGTGGTAGAGTCTGAAAGATGACCTGCAATGTCCATCACAACAGAAGTTGTTGACAATTAGCATGATCTGGTGATGAATGATCGACTAGTGACAGTTCGGTACATTGATACCGTCTTTGGAATCTTATCTCAATGTGTATACTATGTAATAAGGGGTTCTCGCTATGAAGGAGGTCTCATCACGATAGGGCCCAAAGTTGTTGACAGAAAAAACAAAATCGCACAAGAGTTGTCAAGTCAAGTAAACATTTACATAGTTTTCAAGCAGATCCAGCAAATTTACTAGTAGTTTATGACCATAGATGAGATATGATCCATCGCTTTCAGCCAGAGACAAAAGAGTAGTCCAACCAATGGAAACAGCTCTTCTAACCCTCCAAAGAAAGGCATGTCGATACTTTCTGCTGGTAGGGTGATAGCATCAGTTTTTTTGAGATGCGTCTGAAGTTTTGCTTATCTAGCGCTAATGGATTATCTTCAGAAAGACTATACAGTTACAGGGTACGCAGACCTTTTGAGGCGATCAAAGAAAGCAGCAAGGAAAACTCAGTAAAGGAGTTTGTTCCACCAAGACAACGCGCCCTCACAAGTCTGTCTTTGCCACGGCCACACTGCATGAGTGTGGCTTTGAAATCTTGGATCCATATTGACCAGACCTAGCACCATCGGACTTTTACCTATTTCCTAATTTCAAAAAAAAAAAAAAAAAAACTTTGATTCGCGGCTGGAATCAAAGCATTGCAGCATTGGTAACAAAAGTGTATTGACTCCAAACTGGACTAGGTTGAAAGTAACATGATACTGACGCCTCAACTAATCCCTTCCTACTGAAGCCACGAAAGCCTTCTCCAAAGCTCCTCGAATATACAGAAATCGCAATTAATACAAAAATCTAAACCCTTTCAAAACATCCCACAGGTGTTCAATTGAATTAAGTAGGTAAATTTGCAGGATAGTCAAGATGGGTGATATCTTCACAGAGGAAACGAATTGTAAGAGTGTACTCTTACAGTTAATTTCCTCTACTGCGTTATTTTCTGCTTTTTTTTTATCATTGATCTATAAATTTATCTGGTGTTCTTCCAGAGAGACTTGTGTGGACAGGAATGTAGGTGCAGGGAAGAATATACTCGACCAAGAGGTAAAATGGATATCTTGTGTCACATAATGCCCATCTTCTTTAACATTTACTAAACAAAGCAATTTGTCATATGATACTCGTTTCACTGGAAAGGTTGATGATGGTAGGGACCGAGCGTGCTTAGTTATGTAATAGGACTTTCAGAATTCGTCCATTAAATTGGTTTTTTTTAAGATGAAAGTCAGAAATATAACAAAAAAACAATATGGAATTACACCAGAATCGCAGCAAGTCTTTATTAAGGATAGATCAGATCCAACTAATCTAATTATGCAATTCCATCTATCCAATTCACTATTGAATAGGATAGAAGGAATAACTTTGTGAAATTTTTGATACACTCCCACACAAGCGATTGTTATATAAATTGGAGAAACGTGACATTAATGGCAAATTACTTGTGAATGTTGTTGTTGTTGTTGGGATTTTAGGAGCATCGGAGACCAAGGCCATGGTGCTCCATATATATTGTCTGTAAATTGCGTGTTTCTTGAGGTCGATGTTCTGTTTGCTGGACAAAAACAAGTTTCCGGGAGAAAAACCATGTTAACCTCGCCTGAGACCGACTAACTCAGACACATTCTGAAAAAGACCCATAAAAATTCCTCGGGTCATCGACGGAATTCGAACTCAGGTCTTTTCCACCCGATGTGGGTAGGATGGAGATCCTATCAACTGTGCAACCGACGAGGACTTACTTGTGAAGTTCTATGAACAGTGTGCTAGGACAGCTCATGGAGTTGTTGTCAACGATGTTTAGGAACTTTGGTAGTGAAGGTAAAGATGTGATTGTTCTACTGTAAACAGCAACGGCTAGGCCATCTTGAATATTGCATACGGAGTTGGAGATACATTTTTAGGAAATATGTAGACCTGTTGCAGAAGGTACAGAGAAGAGGACGAGATTTTTTAAGGGCCCAAAGGGGATATTTTTATCAAGAGAAAGTTTAAATTTGTAAGCTGCAGTAGTTGCAAATCAGATATGTACTGCGCGGTTTGAGTGAAGTGTTTGAGGTCCTGGAAGTTTTGAATAAACTATTCGTAAATACCAAGAAAAATTTTTGGTTCGTGGTACGTAAGCTTGTAATCTTTCATCATTCAGTAATATTAATACCAATGATTCTAGTATTAGCATAATAATATTAGTCTGTAATAAAGTTGCAAAGGAGGTCAGACAAGCGAAGGCAGATTAGCAGAAATCTTTGGCAAAGGATGCTAAGAAAAACAGCAAAAAGACTTCTTTACTTATGCAAACTCTAGAATGAAGGGTATCAATCAGATTGGTCCACTTCATATCAATTGTTCGACTTGTGATGATTCTGCTCAGTTAGCTGACAAACTGAATGAGTATTTTGCATCACATTCACATACGAGGAAGTCTGTAGGGAAGTGGAGGCTAGAAGCTTATCAGACTCTTGCAGGAAGCTAAATGATTTTGTAATAACTGAGAGCAAAGTGGAGGAGAAATTATTGAAACTGAACATAAGAAATGTACCTGGGGTGGATGGAATCTATCCAGTTATATTAAAGTAGGTAGCAAAAGAAAACCTTTAGCCATAATTATGAGAGCATCCTTAGATTCAGGGGGAAGGTCCCCATGGACTGGAGATGTGTGAATGTATTCCCAATTCACAAAGGGTGACACGAGTAATTACAGACCAGTTAGTTTAACTTCTGTTCCGGGTAAAATTATGGAGTCACTGGTTAAAGATGCATTGCAGGATCTTCTAGACAAGACTGCAGTAATAATTCAGACACAGCATGGGTTTGTTAAGGAGGAGTCTTGTCTGACAAATTTCATTGGATACTATGATGTGGTCACAAAGGAACTGGATGCAAAGGATAATAATTTTGATGTCATACACTTGGATTTCAGGAAAGCTTTTGATACCGTTGCACATGAAAGACTGCTATACAATTTGGAGAACTATGGCATTAAGGGAAAGTTGCTGTTATGAATAAAGGGATGGTTGAGTGGGAGAAGACAGTAATAATCAATGGACATTGCTCTTCGTGAACTAATATTGTTAATGGAGCCCCCCAGGCTTCGGTGTTGGGCTCATCGTTTTCTACACTTATCAATGAATGAATATCACGTTCAAAGTTTGCAAATGGTACAAAGGTTCGCAGGGTGATTAATGACATTAATAACAATATGCTACAGCAATAGAAACTAGAAGTTTGGCAGCTTGACTGAGAAATATCAATTTAAGTTTTAACATTGATAAATGCAAATTACTGCATATGGGTAGCAGTAAATACAGTAATGTACCAACTGTGTTGTATACATTCAGGGTAGTGGAAAATGAAAAAGATCTTGGGGTAACTTGTAGATATTAAGTTCCCTGAGCACTGCACACAGGCTGCTAGGGCAGCTGATGGAGTTTTTTCGACGATATACAAGAATTTTGCTAGCTGGGATAAGGAAGTGATTATCCTCTTGTATAAGGCAATGGTGATGCCACATCTTGTGTACCGCATACAGGTGTGGAGGTCTAATTTTAGGAAGGATGTGGAGTGCCGGAACCAGTACTGAAGAGGAAGGAGATTGGTGAGGGGAGCAAAGTGGTGCTCTTACCAAGAAAGATTTTAGTTCTGAAAATTGCAGCGTCTAGAGACTGGGCACCTGTGAGGTACCTAGTCTAGAAAAGGAAAAGAACGACATACATATGTGTATGCAGATTATCAATAGTCCTATTCAATATGGGCTGCATAAAGTTTTCAAGCCAGGTAACCCATAGGATGAGAAAGGCTAAGACAGATTTTGAAAAGAATTTGGGAAAGAGATCCAAGAAAGTTAACAAGGAATTCTTGCGTGTGGGGGGAGCACACTTAAAGGAAGAGAAATAAATCGTGTTTGCCCACTACAAGGGAGCAGTGGGATCATGGACATTCTCAATCAGATGAATGATGAGTTGAGCATATTCTTTGCATTTATGGGGGGGGTCATAAAAGTTTTAAGCCCAATATAGATCGCAAAGGTCTGCGTGAAAGACAATGTTACCAATCTGTATTGTGACTCATGTGTTCAAATAAAAATTTCAGGTTTGTAACTATATTATCTCCTGTATAGAGGGCGGTGAACGGAAGGTGAATGAAGATGGCGACTGTTGAGAGGATCGAGCATCGTGCAATAATTGAGTAACTTCATTTAAAGGGAATATTGCCAAAAGAAATTCACGAGGATAGGCACCAAACATTAAGGGAATCTAGTCCTTCATACACCACCGTCAAATTCTGGATTGCAGAATTTAGCCGTGGACGAGACATTGTTGAAGATACACCCAGCAGGGGGAGGACTGTTACCATATGGACACCTGAAAATGTGGATGGCATTCCTAATGTGATCATGCAAGATCGCAGAATAACATTGAAACAACATTCAACATCTCCCATGAATACCTCACGATATTGTGGTGTACAAGTTAGGAATGAAGGTTTCTTCCAGGTGGGTCCCGAAAGCACTGATCAGAAGCGGAAACAAGTGTAGTGTGGTCATGAGATTATACAGCAATTTGAAGCTAATGAACTCAGTTTTGTGGGTAGCGCACCACTTCTACCCCGAAACAAAAGAACAATAGAAACAGAGGAAACACCCCTCTCTCTCTCTCTCCCTCCTAAACCTTTTGGGTTCAAAACTGGGACAGAAGTGCCATGGCATCCGTCCCTTTGGATGCAGGAGTGATCATGGTTGATTTCCTGGAAGAGGTGCCAGTATCAACGATGATTTTTCCAATCTACTGAGACGTTTCCACAAATAATTGAAGCTTAAGAGGTACAGAAAATTAGCCAAATAAATCATCTTCCATCATAACAAGACATCGGATCACAGCGATTATGAGTCAAGTAACACCGTTTGACTGGGTTTGTGCATCCGTCTTATTTATTGGATATGCTGAGACATGCATTTGATGCCTGCCTACTCCTTTTCAAGTTTTTGCTGCTAAAGTAAGTAATTTTTATTCTTGAATTTTGCAAATTATTTATGCCTATAAAAACACGGTTGTGACCACATCATTTCATTCCCGCATTTTGGCTTGCTTAGTGGGACAGCCACATCTCCAGTACTCAGGATGGCAGGTCATCGTCGTTTAGATGATTCTTTCAGATTCGTTTCATATCCCGTCTATATTGAGAGGAATTTTAATTGATGTTTTTCTCAACGTGTACGAGTTAGTCGGTCTCAGGCGAGGAATTCTTGGTCCAGCAAGAAATAATTTTCAATCAGCCAAAACCTTACACTTTTAAACAGTAATCTCTCAGAAGAGAAAGAAGTCTTTAAATAAGTATAGAGGATGGTGGGAATAGAAATGGAAAACCAAAGAATTTATGACACTAGTATCAGAAGGAAAAGAAATGATATAAAAATGTGTACGCAGATTATCAATAGTCCTATTCAACATGGGTTGCATAGTAACAGAGGGTGAGAAAGACTAAGACAGATTTCGAAAAGAATTTGAGAAAGAGATTCAAGAAAGATAAGAAATTCTTGTGTATGCGCACAAAAAGGAAGAGAAATAAATCGTGTTGGTCCACTACGCGGGAGCTGAAGAATCATAGAAGACCCCAATCAGATGGACGATGAGTTGAGCATATTATTTATATTCATGGGGTTAGGGAGGTTCAAAAATTTGAAACAAAAGATCAATCGAAACAGAGGTAGCATCCCTCTTCTCCCGCTCCTAAAACGTTTCGTGTGCAAAAGTCGGATGGGAATGTCATGCATCTGTCTTTTTGATTGCAGGAGGAGTGGTCATGGTTGATTGCCTGAAGGAGGTGCCACTATCAATGTTTAATATTATTCCAACCCACTGAGACGTCTCCACCAGCAACTAAAGCCCAAGAGGCGTAAAAATTAGCCAGAGGTGTCATCTTGCATCATAACAATGCATCGGAGCACAGTTCTCTGATGAGTCCCGTTTTATCTGATTCTAGATCTTATTTCATCTGGAAACAAAGATAAATGCTGTACTGCCCTTCCAACATCAGAGAAAGAGACATTTACGGCGGAGATTGTGTTCTCGTGTCGGGGGAATGATGATCAATAGCCACACTCCTCTTCATGTTTTTGATAGGGGCACCGTTACTGCGCAGAGGTAACGAGAACAGATCCTTAAACCCTATGTGTGACTTTTTAGGGGTACCGCTGACCAGATTTTCTTTTCATGCACGGCAACGCCATCGAGCTCAAGCGGTGGAGGAATATCTTGAAACTGAAGACATCTAACGATTGCCGTAGCCAGCAGACTCACAAGCAGATTCCTAAATCCGAACGAACATATATGGGACTCTCTTGGTCGTCTCATGGCACGACGACCCCCCACTCCTCTGTCACTTGCTTAGCTGTCTGCGCTGGTGGAAGAACAGGATTTATTGCCATAGAATTTTATAGACATCCTTTATAAAGTACCAATACAAATGGCTCCCTTTGCTGCTCATCTTGGACGTCGACAGCTCTATAACCAAACATGATCTACTTAGAGAAATCCACACCAGAAATCTTTCAGAGTACTGCGGACAGGAGGAAACTGAAGACCAGGTCAGGGTTTTGTTCTCCACCAGATCCAGGGCTCCAAATTCTCTAAACAGGGCCATTGTGGTTACCCCAGAAATCAGACGAATTATTTTTGCTCAAGACAGTATTCCTGGGCTGATACTCTCACAGGTTCAGAGAAGTGTTACAAATACCTAGGGTATAGGCATACCTCTTCCCGGAGCATCCGTAAGAAACCGTGTGGTATGGATATATGTTTAAGGACTGCCAAGACAAGGCTCTCCCTCCACAATTTGGGAACTGTAAATTTGCCAACAAGCCATCTCACCGCTACCGACAGTTTGCCCTATTTATCGTAGAGCATCAGTGAAAGAGACAAAACACCAAATTTGAATAACCAACGATCGCCAACCTACTTACAGCCTTTCCATAGCAAAAGTTAACGTACAGAAAGCCTATTCTTTGGCAAATTAACTCCATCAAGTTATGAAGGAACTCAACATTGATCTCCTTCTCCTCCAAGAGCCATACTGTTTCCAAAAGTGAGGTTGCCCGTTATTCTGACTCATGCCGTAAAAATCAGATTTCTGTCGGTTACTACTATGCTGCCATTATCATAAGGAACCCTGATGTCATTTCAACTCTGATTCATACATTCTGCAACACCCACCTCGCTATAGCCGCCCTGGAGGGTGATTCGGGGCTATCTGCTTCTTCACAGCATACTTCCAGTACTCTCTGGACATTTAACCGCAAGTCACAGAACTGGACCGCATCCTAACTCTTCTGGGAACAAGATTATTCTGATCGCTGACACCTACGCCAAATCTCCACTCTGGTTCAGCACCACTACAGATGCTAGGGGTGTTTTGGTCGAGAACTTTCTGGCGTGCGTGCCATGACATTGCCATCCTTAACATGCCAAATCAGCCTTCCATGTTATTCACTTCCACAGACGAATCAAACATTGATTTCACAGCAGCCTCTTCTGCTATATGCAAGAGCATCTACAACCAGAAAGTCAATGACTTCCTCACTACGAGCAACCACAGGGTCATCACATTTAGCTTCATGAAAGTCGGTCAGCTGGCAGATCCCAGCCTAATGACTCCATCAAATCCGCTAATTAGTAAGTCTTCGACTCCTCTCTAAGATCTCTCCGTCTGCAATACCCCTCTGTGGAATTGGAAGGGTTGTCTGCTATCTCCAAAGCAGACTTATTCAACCACATTATAACAACGGCCTCTGATGAATCCATGAAAAAGTGGAGAAGACTCCGAAGAGTGTTACTCGGTAGTCTGCAGAACTATCTTCGCTCAGGTTCCAACTGAAGGCTGCAAACGACGAAGACTTCAGAGAGCACGGAGAAGTGATTACCCCCAGCAGATTGAGCCACTTTTAGAACAATTCAAAACCCTAAGAAAGCAATATGTAAACACCAAATACCATTAAAAAAAATCCACTTGGCAAAACTTAGTCCATACTGCGGGAATCAAGGATCCCTAGGGCCTTGTGCATAAGATCATCAGGCACAAACTTAGTACTCTGGACATTATAGAATGCATCACCATACAAGGGACACTCGAAACTACCACCTGCATAGATACCATGGACAAAATCCTTGATGAACTGATCGTTGAGGACCAACTACATCCCAATAAAAACATCCAATCCAAGATAATAGAAGAAAACAATCTCCAAATGGCGACTGGATGGGAAGAGAACTTCACTGTCCCAAAAGTTGCTGACACCATTGGTAAAATCAAGTCGGGCAAAGCTCCAGACCTTGACGTGATTGAAGGTGAAGTGTGTATGGTCGATTGCTCCCAGAACTTCTCATGGAAGTTTAACTCATGTCTCCATGAGGGCTGCTTCCCAGACATCTGAAAGCACGCGAATCTCTGTCCCGATCCCTAACGAGCTCAGCACTTCAAACAGCTGCCTACGGTCCCATTGCACTTCTACCGATCTTGGGGAAGGTTCAGGAACGGCTACTTCTGTCCAGACTCTTGATAAGGTACCAAGATAAAGGACTCCCAGCTTCTAACCAGTATGTCTTCAAGCCTAGGCACTCCGCAACAGATGCAGTACTACAGCTGAGCAGGAAGAGAGAAAATTCAGATTTTAAATACGTACTGGCAATCATCGTCGACTTCAGGGCAACATTTGACTCTGTCTGGTGACCGAGTGTCGTCAAACTGTTCAGACAAAAACGTTGTATACCAGAAATCTGCAGTATCCTCACCACTCTACAGAACGGAAAATTGTCAAAATCCTCTTGCACAGTACAACCATGCCAAAGTCGAGAGGCTGCTCTCAAGGTTCCATCCTGGGCCCAGCTCTATGGAACATAGTGGTCGATGAATGGCTTTGTAACTCTTTCCAGAAAACCACCATGTTTGCTTATGCAGATGATCTCGTCATTTCCCTTGAGGGGTACTCCCTAGCAGCCCAATTAAGTTCTGACTGTACTCTCAAATTGGGCCGAAACACACAAGCTGACTGTCTCCTCTACCAAACGCAAGATGTTCCTAATTAAGGGTACTCTAGACATCCGAAAGACCTCCTATAATTTGCATTGAGAGCAAGTCCCTGAAAATGAGCAGCACTGAAATATCTAGGAATGGACTTTTATGCCATTTTTATACCAAGACCATATCAACGCAGGAAGAGTCAAAAATACATTTCGAAAATAAATTCAACAAAATCCAGCGACTGTTCTTACTTTGAATGACCAGAGCTTGCAGAACCACCTCCACTCGAGCAACCTTCCTCTGGATCTCTTTTGAAGCCTCCTCTACGGGGCTAGGACCAATGTACCAACCAACTTCCTGGAAAAATATTCACTCTCATTGTAGACAACCAAACCATGGACAAAAAGAGCTCGTGGTCCAAAATTACCAATTTATGACAGTCTCGTTGGTTGTTGTTGGGTTTCTAGGAGCATCGGCGACTAAAGGCAATGGTGCTCCGTGTACTGTCTGCAAATTGCTTGTGTTCTGTGGTCTATTTTCTGTTTGTTGGACGAAAAACCCAAGTTTCCCAGAAAAAACCATGCTACCCTCGCCTGAGACCGACTAACTCAGTCACGTTGTGAAAACACGCATAAAAATTCCTCTCGTTATCGACGGGATTCGAACTCGGGTCTTTTCCACCAGGTGTGGGGAGTACGGCGATCCTACTTACGGTGCTACCCACGAGAGCTGTCTCGCTGGTCCTCTGGAAGCAAAGGCTAAGCTATCAGAAAATTCCGACCTGACATCAGCTTCTTAACCAAACACACCATGGCCTTGTTTACTCCAAACTTGGAAACTGCATTCCTCCTCTGTCTTCTTTTCTTTTTGATTTCTTCAGTGTTGCTGCCACATTGTTTTATTTTAATTATTATATATCTTTTTTTATTGTTATTATTTTTTTTCCTCTTTTCTTTTCGCGTTCTCCAGTGTAGTTGTCATATTCTTTTATTTTATACCACGGGAAAATTAATTTTTTTTTATTTAATATATATATATATATATATATATATATATATATATATATATATATATATATACACCCTCTGGAGTGGGCCCCCAGAGTAATCTGGCCCACCGTTTGGCAACATCAGGTGGGTCAGATTATCGTATAGAGACAGTACGTGCTCCATTGGGACTGGCCCACCTTCCCGTGGTGTGGACGAGTACCCTTACTCGCCCTTCAAGGTGGTCCTCCTACTAGAGGCTTCTGATCTGGTCACCTGAGGAACGCTCTCTGTGTGGTTCCTACTAATTCTCAACACTTTTTATCCACATCCCTGTAACCTTTCTTGGGTCCTCTCACTCCTTCCTTGGCAAGAGGAGTAGACCCTGACAGCTGTCCCTCTGATAAGGATACATACTAATTATACAAATAATTAAAAATGTGTGCACCTTGAAATCTCTTGAGAAAATTCTGCACATAACGTCTCACTAAGGGGCCCCCTCATGTTTCAGTGCTGCGCTATAATTCAAAAGCATAATTAATTCCCAAACAATATATTCCACACATTCATTATACGTAGAATTGTGATCATGGCTGAAACTCTGAATCAATTCGATACTGAAAATTTGAATTATTAAGAAAAGAATCATGTTTCTTTTCCATTTAAGCAGAGTTCATAGGATTTCCTTTAGAAAGAACAAAAACAAAAGAAAAAGAAAAAAGCCGCTCTCATCTAAAAGGTCGGCATCAAGTTATGAAATATATGGACAAGAAAGGGATTTACAGAGTAAGCTCAAGGAATAATAACGAAATCTATATATAACTAAACACTGCTCGAAATCAGAACCCTGCTACCGGTAGAAATTTCAGTAGCAAAGAGCTTCCGATCAATTCCTTGAAATCCGCACCAAACTACAAGGGTATACATTACAATACTTGGGTTCCATTCCATGCCAACATAAAATCTTGCAGATAACTGTTGGCTGATACGATGCCTTTTTCTCTCTCAAAAATTCGCTCGTAAAAAATCATTTCCATGTAAGATATTGAGTTCAATTATTAGAATGGCAAAAACATTTTCTAGATTTATTAACAGAAGCTACAGGCAGACAAAGAGACAGTTCTATAGGCAGAAAACAATTACTGAGCCATTGAGAGTTAGCGTTTTTATATTTCTTTTTTTAATGATTTCAAATCTGAATTAGAAGCTTCCAATCGGAAGCTTATAATTCCAATTTGAATGCGCTTAATAATTTACTGTGGTTTGCACGTTCTGCTAGATAACCAAAGTTACATATATCCTCAGAGGTCTTGAGAATGAAGGTGACAAGTTAGTTATTGGTCTATCCAAAAAACCGTTAGTTCCTTTACTATCTTTCTATGGAGATCACCGAACAAAAGATCTGTTCAAGTTATTTCTTCCGGTTTGCAAACCAGAAACGTTAAAAAGGACTGTATATATCTTCATCGAATTGTAAGGTTTGTTAAAATGAAACAGACTTTTGGAAAGAATCAGTTCAAAGCTGTACTTAGATAAAAGTAAGTATCCGCTGCATTCAGATATTGGTTGCTTCGTACAGCGAAGAGAAATGCCCCTCGGTGTGGCACTCCGTTGTCTGTAGTAGAGACGCATTTAGCATAGGCATATGATCCAAGACAGCACTCTTATACAGCATAGACCATACAGCATCAACCAAAAAATAAAAATGTCTTTCCATTTCACCCATCCATTCACTCCAAATGTTTGTCTAGTTCAGCCTTAAATTTATTTAAGCTATCAACTTCCACGACGATAAATGGAAGTTTATTCCAACAATCAACCATCCGCTGGCTAAAGGCAAAATTTTCGCACATCTATTCTGCAAACGTCCTTCCTAAATTTGAATTTGTGCCTCTCATGGTCTGACAAAGAATCCAATCAGCATTGAGGTACCTCAATTCATTCAAAGCCTTAAACACCTCAATCAGGTCACCTCTAAGATGCCTAGTCTCTAGACACACCAATTTGCAGAACTGAAGCCGTTCTTGGTAAGCACGCCCCTTTGTTCCACTCACCAGTCTCGTTGCCCTTCTCTATACTCGTTCCAGCAGCTCTATATCCTTTCTAAAATGAAGCCGCCATACCTATATGCAGTACTCAAGGTGTGGCCTGACCATCCCCTTATACAAGGGGACAATCACCACTATCCCCCCCTAGCAAAATTCCTATATATCATTGAGAAAGGATTCGGACCTAAACTCCGTTTAGGTCCGAATCCCTTCTCGATAGTAAGAACTTTTATTGGTTTTTCACGATGTGGCCGACTTAGTCGGTTTTGACTTTAGTTGCATGGTTCTAACTCACAGGAGTTCCTATCCTTTTTTTCCACCAGTAAACTTTCAAATCGACTGACAAATACTCTATTACAATATAAAACCATCTCGTACCCTTAATGCTTTGACACTTATGACACAGTTATAAAACTATTAAATCTCTTTGCTCTTCATCTATAACTTCTAGATTCGACCGAGCTCTTCGTATAAGCTTTCACTTTAAATCGATTATTTCTACTGAAGCTGTGTTCCTCTGTAGGGGACACGTGACGGGTTTTTAAAGGCGGCCTCTATAATCTAGAACGCTACTAGTTTACTCGGAGAAGCCTTTACGAACGCCTACGGCTAATCGTGACTCGTCGCCCTTTGGTCAGTGTGGAGTCTAGCAACTACAAGTCAACCGATGGAGCACTTTCCATATAAAATATAAAAGCATCGATAAAGATAAAATACATTCTTGGGCAACTTGAAATACTTACTGGCATCCAATCGTTTTATTGACTTAGAAGTGGCGTCAATACCGGACTATTAACGATGCACTTTTCCAAAACATATGGTTATTTGTCCACACGTAACATTTTTCAGTTTATTACTGGCCCATGATGCACTCTAATGAAAAATTCATTAAGCAGTTGAAAAAATATGGCTTTTCATCCAGCAAACTTGTAAATGGACCATGAAACGCACAATCAACAGAAACAATACGCAGTGCAGTAAGTAAAGTGATTCAATAAATAAAAACCTCATTAGTGCGCCCTCTTTGGTACCCTTCTACTTAGTAACCCAAAGATAATTAGGCAGTTCCAGTAATATTGCTCTCGTCGTAGCACAGTTGGTATAATCAGTCTTCCCCACACCCGGTGGAAACACCTTAGCGCGAATCCCTTCAAATTCCTTCAACCCATAAAATTCTTCGCATTTTCATTTTATGGACCTTTTTCACAACGTGTCTGAATTAGTTCATTCTTAGGCTAGGGTAGCATGGTTTTTTCTCGCGGAAACTCCAGTTTTTCATCCAGCAAACGTCAAGTCGACCACAAAACAACACACAGTTTACTGTCATATTATATACTGCTCAATTTGGTTGTCAACGCTTATAAAACCCTTTGACAACTAGCCAACCAATCGGTAATAGTTTTGTCTCTCTAAACAACGCTTGTCCCTTTGGATTTGTGGTAAAGAAGTCATTATCATAACAGTTTTCGCTCTTCTGTTAATATTTTTTATTTGCCTTCAAAAACTTTTATTTTCGCGCATTTCTTTTACTATTCATGTAGAGTTCAAATGAAAAGAAGAAATCCAGCAAAAATTCTTGACACTAAAAGACCACAAAATTCATTCTTGTCAAACTCTTAAGACTAAAAGGTATTGAGGAGATGTCTTAGGTCTGCGCATTTGCTGACGTGGTATCCGGAAACATCTATAAGTGGGATAATCTCAATGGGCATGGGAATCTCTCCAAGGAGTAAAGTTTTCTCCAAACACGACATTTCAATCTACACACACATCTACGCTCTTCACATCCGCCTTGAAATGCTAATCAACAACATCACCAGAATCTTAAATATATCTCTACACTGCATCTTCCGACGATAAGAAATATGTCTGAGGCTTTTCTTAAACAGTAAATTTAAGACGTTAGACTTTGCAAAGAAGTTTAATGCGCAAGAATATATTTGAATTAGATAAAAGTAGTTTCCTTCAATTTGGATTGTGAAGTCTCAGTAAGTGATGTTGCTGAAAATTTCCAGGCAAATTATTTCAAAAAGATTTCATGATGAGCTCAATTGTTTTCTGTGTATGTTGACAAAAAAAAAAGTTGAACTTCATTTGCTGATTGGCTACTGAATTTTTTAGATAGTAATCTTCTACGTGCATATTTATGCATCTCTGAAATTCCGAAAGCTTGCCAAACATGCAAAGAATGGGTGGAAAATCTAATCTATGAGAAACATTTGATTTTCTTGAGAAGGACATAATCAAATCTTATAAGTGTACTGCACTTCTCTGCACAGGTAATTACCAGCGCTCTACATTATAAAGCAACATGATATTCAAATAGAGAGCAGCATTCTTTAAAAAATTGATTTCGCTGTTCTTGGGGTTCTTGTGGAATGCAACACCTGGAAAGCGAACGAACGAAGAATGAATATTCCAAAATATCATTTTTAGCCATTTTTGTTTTACGAAACATTATTGGAAAAATATTCTTCAAAAGAAATCGATAAGAAATCTGTTAAAAGAAATATTTCAGAAGATTGAAAGGGGTGCATAAATCAATACCAATAAACAGATGTCATTCGAAGGAATATACATTGGAAATTTTTGACTAGAACCCATTAAACTTTTCAAAAAGTCTGGCTTTCCATCTCAGATTTTCAGTGTTACTGTAATTCATTGTTTCTGTGATTCAGAAACGTTTATAGGGTGGTCGACTGGTGACCAGAAGGCTGACTCTCGCTGAGGTGTTGAGAGAAGTTAATCGAAGGAACTGAGCTTAAAAGATATCCAATTTATTGTAGCGTTTGCAGGATGACTGTTGTGTTGTGGTAGGCGTATCAGCCACTTAGACCATATTGCGCAGTAAATTGCGTGTTTTGTAGTTGATTTACTGTTTAATGGATGAAAAACCCGAGTTTCCTGGGAAAAAGTCATGGTACCCTCAAAAATTAAAGGATCTTTTAGAAAGTTTATTTTAGCTTGGGTATGTGTCCTTTCTATTTTAACACTATTAAAAAACTACTATTTATAACAATGTCATAAATTTAAGCTTACTCAGAGGACCCATTTTAGCACTCTTTAGATCTGGGACTGATCACAGCTTTGCTTGCTTCCCCACGCCTAGATTTCGTGACTATATAAGTAAATTTTGATGTCGTGATCGCAGCTAGGTAACTGGGAATGCAGTCTGTCTCCTATTCCCCTTAAATGGGTTTGAACTAAAATATTATTCATTTTCAAAGCAAATTTCCTCAATTGGGATGCAACCTGAGTTTCCGGGAGAAAAAACCATGCTGTCCTTGTCTGAGACCGACTGACTGAGCCAGTAAAAAAGGCCCCTAAAAACTGTTCACGTCATCAACGGAACTCGAACTCAAGTCTTTTCCACTCGGTTTGGGGAGGACGGCCATTCTACCAACTGTGCTACCTACGAGGACGATATACAAGGCGAATAAACAAATACCAATGGCATTACGACAGACAAAAAAATTGTATAGTAGAACCAATCACTAGTAGACACCTAATCAGTGGACACTAAGGTTCAACTCCAAACCAAATGCGATATTTAAAATTTTAAAAGCGCAGCCATGATAAAAACGTATAATAAATTGCGTCTTAGAGATAATCTACTTCTTATTGCATAAATCATAATGCTCTGCCTCGTGGTATTCTACCTTTTGTTTTTTTAACGAAACGAACTCAATTTGAATATTTTCCACTGATTTTAAGAGATGTTTATAAGGGCTCCAGATACCATCTCTATAATCTGGAATTAGGACAACAGGAACTTTTAATAATTTGATAATAGCTTCATTCCTTCAAAATAGTTTTCCCATACGCTTGATTAATTCGCATATCCTTTATGACCTTTCTATTATATTCATTGCAGGAATTAAGGATGTCCGACAAATTGGATTTTAATTCCCAAATCGCTGATTCTGTCTCTCCAATCGATATCATTATTTTTCAATGGAGAGTTTAATAACTGACTTTGACAAACGGGTAAGTAATGGCATGTTTAACGTTTATTAATATTTAATTGCGTCCCAATAAGATTATGAGCTTGATTGCATTCAGAAATGGAAGTACAATATATGACAGACAATTTTAATATCTTCTTGGGTCATCAGTAGAAGAGACCGTGTTAAATGTTTTACATCATTAGCAAAGATGCAGTCTTTGCTAAAGATTAAGCTAACCCTAGCCTTAGTGGTGGATCATTGAGATTAACTAAAACAGCAGTGAAACCAAAAATTGGTTCACAAATGAATTGGAAACGAGACAATGGGACTGAATTATGGGACTCAGATAATGGGACTGGGAATTTAGAAATATCCAAATTTGTCTACGGATTACAGTTAGCGTTATAGATTTCTACTATTTAAAATTTTGCCCTAATTAATGTCTTTTTTTTTTCTCAATGAGAAAGTTGTTTCTCGTGACAAATAGATGAACTGCGTTGGTTTTTATCTTTAATAACAGCTTGCATGATTCAATGACTTATGGAAGTGAAACTTGGGCACTCACCAAAAGAATGGAAGAGAAGCTGAAAAGCTACACAGCGAAGAATGGAACGAATTGTATTAGGAATCAGATCCTTGGATAAGAAGAGAAACACATGGATTAGGTAGCAAACTCAAGGAAAGGACATTCTTATCAAAACTAAAGAACTGAGGACTTGGGCAGGACACATAGCTCGAAGATATGATGGCAGATGGACTAAGAAAATAGCAGAATGGTACCCAAGAGGAGTAAAAGAAAACTTGGAAGACAACAGAGATGGACAGATGAAATTGTTGAGTTTGTGGGTAGTAAATGGATGGCCATTGCACAAAACAGAAGGAACTGGAAAGGCCTTCATCCTACAGTGGATTGAAAATGGCTGATAATGAAAAGCGAGCAAGAGGAATTCAAATTATGCCTCTTAACTTTGTCAGTTGAGTTCTGTCAACTTTATACTACTAAATCTGTGTTTTGCACAGATGGAACCATTAGGCATAACAGCATATTAACAGCTTTTATAGTCAATCCTAGCCATCTAGTAGATTGAACAAAGGATATCAAAAAGAAATGTTACGGTGGAGTTATTTTTTTCTTGCCTCCCTTTAAATTTTCTACTACAAATTAATCCTTAATTGTTTAATTACTTCCCTCTTTTAATGCCCGCTTATTAAGGATTTATACAGAACCTTATTCACTTGTATTGATCCAATACTAACGAAAACCAGATATTTTAAAGAAATGTTAATTTATGCTGATAAAGAGGAGAGTACATATGAGAAAAACAATTCCATTTGTAACGTAGCAAAACCCAACCAACGAAGTTTTACTGAACTTCTTAAAATAACGACTTTTGCTGAACAGCCAAAAGAGGTCAGTGAATTTAACCAGATCAAGAGAAACAGCAAGGGTTCTCATGACGAAATATGAAAATGCTGAGGCAGGCCAAGAAAGAGGGAGCTATCCTAGCAATGAATGATTTACTGAGTACGTGTTGCAACCGCTCATAAATATTGCATAGCACCCCTGTCAGTCCGGGAAGTGACATGGAGCAGCTACTTAGATCTGCTCGCACTCTGGATTAGTCATTAGACAGGGCCGGACACATTGAGTGATGAGGGGGTAATGGTGGTCATCACTTTTCTGTTTCCCATGAAGAGCTGTTCAAGTTCGTAGGACACGAGCATCCTGCTGCCCAATAGGATGCAGAGTTCGGTTAAACTGGGAGAAAATTTTCGGACATAAAAGAGTGCCCTTGGAGGACCCAGAAGGAGGAGGTGAAGTGAGGAGTCGGGAGCAGTTAGACTGAAGTGTGCGAAATGTAGCATCGAATACTTGACTAACAAAAGTCGTCGATGAATACCACAATGCCTAGTCCAAACTGCGGGATAAATGGATAAGTTCCCTTCCCCCTTTTATTCTGAGGGTATATAGATAGTGTAACACGGGATAATGTGCTCCCTGGACATGCACGACTCAAGCAACATAACAGAAATCTCTTATGGTCTTACCACTCATACTTATGGTCTTCACTCATACCCGAATGCTTTACAACGAGTTGCCTGGATATTATACTATAACATAAATTGAATATCTAGTGCAATACCTGTACAACCCGATAATAAGAAAAGTAATCACTAATATTTGGAAGCTTAGGCCAAAAAAAAATGAGCCATTTGAACGCCTTCTGCAGTTTATCCTTTAAGTTGAAAGACGAGATTTAAAAAAAAAAAAAAAAAAAAAAACGACTTGACTGTGTTAGAATGTCTCTCTTTAAAGAGAAAAAGAGAAGTTCATTACAAAGAAAAAAAGACTGCATTCCTATTTATAAAACTACTTCAGTAATTGCAATTAATGAATCAATTTACGTTTCATTCTTAATCAAAATGTTAGTTCACTCTCTTCGCTACCAGGTAGTGCTGCAATTGTCAGTTAATTCATTATTTATCTATGTTTTTTTTTTTTTAAGTCAGACGCATGCGCATTAGCCTTCTAATTATCACAGAATTAAAGTTAAGTTTTAGCTTACAGCTTAATGTTACTCTGTACATAATATGAATTATAAATTGTGTAACGTTGATCTTTGTTTATCATATTAAGAAGAGTAAATCTGCCTTGAAGGAAAGAAAGAAAAAACGAAAAGAGATAGTAAAAAATATATATATTGCTACAAAAAGAAATTAGTCTTTAGGGTTAACTAATGGGGTTGTTATTTAATCTATTAGGATCTGTAAAAACCTTAAGATAAATCTAAAGAGATGGTAATTAATAAGCCGAAGGATACACCATTTTTTTTTTCTCTTTTTTTATGAATTGCAGTTTACTTCCAGGATGTTCAAAGACTGGTAGAAGTAATAAAACTTCAGTAACAAATGTTATTTAAACAATAGATCGCCTTAAGTCGATGAATATTTACGTTTCGGATAACTAAATATTTGCTCTTGTTCATAGCTCAATGAATTAACGAAGATTTCTTTCTATTTCGAAGAGACAGAAGAACTCGATGGAACCCTAATTAATGTTTAGCCTGTTTTAACACTTGACATTAAAACCAAAGATTTCAGATGGAAACATTTCATATCTTTATCTCCTGTGCATAATCTGACCATGAATTCGAAATGAGAAGTGGTTAAAATCCAAGAAGAAAGAGTACTTCTACCTTCGGATCTCAGAGTCCTTTCGTAAATTGCACGTGCGAGAATGAAGCTTTTACCAGACAGTCATGAAATTCTTCAGTGGACACTGTAAGCATACACAATGAGCCAGGGGAAGAGCTTCGTTCAAGAAATTATTACCAATTCGGCATGCCCAATCACCTAGTATGAATGGTAGCCCTGACGATCTCATTTCATTATCAACTATAACCAGTCAATCCGCGTCCCCCTTCTCCCTCCCCTTCTTCCTAACCCTATCTTTTCCATTTGTAGAGTAGGTTCGAAGTTTGCTGGTTACAGTTAGAGTTGAACTGGCAGTCCTGGGAATTAACTCGGAGAAATCTCTTTCCACGATCATCCAAGGCGCTGAAGAGAGTGTAGAAAAGCCCATTATGTTCTTAATGTGGGTCAGTTCTGCAATTTCGTAATTTCTCTCCAATCGCCTCGTTGTCTGCTGTTTGGACGCGTTTCTGCACGCGCGTTAGCATAAATTTCAAGGACGGACGTTGCAAAGTTATTTACATCTTGGAATCGTTTAGAAAGACTTGAACAGCTGATTGACATACTTTTTCTGTACAGAGATAAGAGAGCGAATTCACAGTTCGATTAGCAATTAGTACAATGTTCAGTGCAATGTTAATTGAGAGTAAATTACTGTTAATTACTCTATAACAGAGAGCGCATGCGAAGGAATGGCTATTTTTAGAATTGGATGTATGGAAAGGGGAGGTGGAGGAAAAGAAGTTGTGGTCATTACAGCTAACCATTCTTACCTCTTTATTTTGCATCTACATTCATACATGAGGAATTCTATAGGGAAGTGGAGGCCAGAAGCTTATTAAACTCTAATAGGGAGCTTAATGATTTTGTAATTATCGAGAGCAAAGTGGAGGAGAAATTGTTGAAGTTAAATTTAAGAAAGGCAACTGGGGTGGATGGGAACTATCCAGTTATATTAAAGGAGGGGCAAAGGAAGTAAGCAACCAAATTATGAGAGCATCCTTGGACTCAGAGATATATTTTGTCTTTGCTCTCAGTTATTACAAAATCATTAAGCACCCTATTAGAGTTTAATAAGCTTCTGTCCTCCACTTCTCCACAGAATTCCTCATGTGTGAATGTAGATGCAAATACTCATTCAGTTTGTCAACTATCTGAGCAGGATCTTCAACAGTCGAACCATCGATATCATGGACGCTGCTCTTCGTGGACTAATGTTATTAGTGGAAACCCCCAGGGTTCGGTATTGGGCCCACTGTTGTTTTGTATATTTATCAATGATATTGATGAAGGTATATCAGGATTAATATCCAAGTTTGCAGATGATAAAAACGTTTCCAGGGTTGTTAATGACAGTAAGAACGGTACGCAACTGCAAGAGGATCTGGAAAAGTTGAGTAGATGGGTTGAAAGGTGGCTACTGAAGTTTAACATTGCATTTGTCAAAGTGCTGCATATGGGTAGAAGTAACTCCAGAGAAACGTACTAGCTGTGTGGTACTACACTTAGGGTGGTTGGGAATGAAAAAGACCTGGGAGTAATTGTGCAGTCAGATATGAAGTTTTCTGAGCAGTGCAGACAGGCTGCCAGAGCAGGTCATGGGGTATTGTCAATGATATACAGAATTTTGCTAGTAGAGAAAAGGAGGTGATTGTCCCTTTTTATAAGGCAATGGTCAGGCCAAGCCTTGAGTACTGCGTCTGGAGGCCTCATTTTAGGAAGGATGAAGAGTTGCTTGAGGGAGTACAGAGAAGGGCAACAAGATTTGTAAAGGGAACTAAGGGGTCCCCTTACCAAGAAAGGCTTGAGTTCTGCAAATTGCAGCGCTGGAAACTAGGCACCTGCGAGGTGATCTGATTGAGTTGTACAAGGTCTTGAATGGGTTGAGCACGCTGAATAATGATGGGATCCTTCCACTTGCTCAGATTACGAACCTAAGGGGGCATAAATTCAAATTAAGGAAAGACAGATGTAGGATAGATGTGCGGAAATTTGCCTTTAGCCAGAGGGTGGTTAATTGCTGGAACAAAACTTCCATCTGTCGTTGTTGAAGTCGATAGTTTAAATAAATTCAAGGTGGAACTGGACAAACTTTTATGGATGAAATGGATGTGTAAAATGGTTCAATTTTTTTTTTTTTTTTTGGCTGATGCTACATAAGCTTGCTTTCTTGCATCTTATATTCCTCTACTACTACAATAGTTCCCTATTGTAGTTGGAATACTGTTTATCTCAAATAGTAAAATACCAAGGCAACTCGTTGTTTACATAATACGAAATTTGTGTGCTAATTCCTCTTAGATCCAGTGGTAACAAAAAAAAGAAAGAAAGAAAAATTATCGCCAGCGTCAGTTTAAAAGTAACTTCTGGTTGTCGGAGAATAAGTCTTTTGGTGTGTTTGTACGACTGAAAGTTCAGCGGAAATACGGATAATAGGTAAATCCGCAGCGTCCAAAAAGCTCGTTCAGAGAGCAGCGGATCATTCGAATTCCAGGGTCGGCGCATTTGAGCATTTTGGAAATGAAATACAAATGCGCACTCTAAATGTGCGCGAATTACAGGAATAGCATCGTTGTACGTGACCTCTTATAGGGGCGGCCATTGATATGGGGGATGTTAAGTAGCGGTGTGAGAGAGGAATTGAAGAGGGAGAGAGCGATGGTCGCAGTATTTCACGTGCAGCTCACGGCTTGTCCTAAAGTCGTTTTCGTGTCGGTAAAGATTATTCCTCAGTGACCACGTGTAGCGATGAGCCCCTCCTGGGAGAGTTCAAAGTGTTTCCGTATGTACATATGGCTCTTGCTATGCCTCGGCTGGTTTATCTTTAATACATGACAGAGAGAGAGAGAGAGAGAGAGAGAGATAAATTAATATATTGGCGCCTAAATGAGAGTTTTGAGCAGACTTCCAGTTTTAAACAAGTTCAGACTTGCATATTATAGTGGTCCTGATCAATTACCAATGGCCTTCTGTAAATATAACTGCTCTTCTTATTGAGCTTCTTTCTCGACTGGAACCCTTCATAAACGTCTTGAAGAGTTGCGCATTATTTCTATCTTCACTAGAGGGGGAGGGGGATGACAAAATCGATTGCAAGGTTGTTTCCTTGCGGCTTGCATTTTTAAAGGATATTTCCATAAAAAGGCATCGTGGCTCATTAAGAGGAAGACCAACTACAACCTCCATTATTTCGGTCATTGTGCAGGAGCACTCATTGGTACACTCTTCGTCCTCATATTCTTTTAAGTGAATTGTCTAAATTATGGCGTCGAAGATGGAGCTCTTCATTGGTTCAGAAGTGGTTTTCCTTCCCATACGTCATCATGCTGGGGTGGTTTTACTGCCTGTCCTTTTCAATTAAACAGAGGTGCTCCTCATGGTTCTGCCTTGGGTCCTCTCTGGTTAGCATCCTCATGCTCTCGTTCCACTCTTGTTCTCTCTCACACTTTCTTTCTCTTTCTCCCTCTTTTCTTTTTCACTCTTTCAGTTCAAATTCTCGCATCCTCATTCTCTCACTCTGTTTTCTTTCAGTCCCTGTTTCTTATACTTTCCCGCTCTGTTCGCTTCCACTTTGTCTGTCTTTGCTTCTCTCTCTCTCTGATTGTTTTTCTTTCACTCTCTCTCTGATTCTTTTTCTGATTCCTTCTTTCTTTCTTTCTCTCTCCGATTCTTTTTTCTCTCTCTGTCTCTCTGATTCGTTTTCTTTCTGTGATTCCTTCTTTCTTTCTCTCTCTCTCTCTCTCTGATTCCTTCTTTCTTTCTCTCTCTTTCTGATTCTTTCTCTCTCTCTCTCTTTTTCTTTCTGATTCTTTCTTTTTCTCTCTCTAAAATTTTCTGTTTTTTACACTCCGGGACGTCCACACGGTCAGAAAAGTTCACTTTCTCTTTCTTTCCTTTCACTTTCTTTCTCTCTGATTCTTTTTCTTTCTCTCTTTCTTTCTCTCTCTCTCTCTGATTCTTTTTCTTTCTGTGATTCCTTCTTTCTCTCTCTGATTCCTTCTTTCTTTCTCTCTCTGATTTCTTTTGTTTCTTTCTTTCTCTCTCTCTCTCTCTCTCTCTCTCTGATTCCTTCTTTCTCCGATTCTTTCTCTCTTTTTCTTTCTCTCTCTGATTCTTTCTTTTTCCCTCTCTCTCTCTCTCTCTCTCCGGGACGTCCACACGGTCAGAAAAGTTCACTTTCTCTTTCTTTCCTTTCACTTTCTTTTTCTCCTTTCACTTTCTCTCTCATTGCTTCTTTTCACTTCTTTTTGTTTCTGTCCCTGTTTTATTTTCCTCTCTTTTTTATTTGTTTTTCACTCTCTCGTTCCATTTCTGCTTTTGATTGTCGCACTCGCTCTCTCTCTCTCTCTCTCTCTGCTCACTTTTTTTTTCCTCTCATCTGTCTTTTCTTACTTTCACTGTTCTCTTTCTTTCTCTATTTCCCTTTCTTCCTTCCTTCTCACTATCTAGCCCTCTTTCTTTGTACCTTTATCATTTCTTGCCCCCTCAGTCCCTCAGTGTGTGTGTGTGTATGTAAGAGAGGGAGAGAGAGAGCCAAGAAAAATCCAAGAACGTAATCTTAAAGCGCCCCTAATAAAGACGCCAATGTTGAACAGCGAAATACGCCCACCCTCCGCATACAGCCGAACAACTGTGTTTACGATAATGTGTTAAGGAGCGAGCGAGCGAGCGAGCGACATTTGTCAAGAAGACACCGTCGAACGTCTTCATGGGAACACGGCATGTGCGACCGGCTCATCAAACATTCACAAACCGAAAAACAAAACGAAGGGAGAAGTTGGCGGAAGAAAAATCCCTCTCCGAACAACCGACTACTTCGCAAACGGAGCGAGCGGGTCACCTTGGTTACCACTCCCCCGTTACGGCTTCTCCCAAAAAAGGATGAATTGTTTTGGAGAACGACGTTGGCTCGCGTTGCATCGTACTTTGCGGCGGCAGAAGTTACGCAATAATCAGTATATACGGCAATTGCGAGCTGTAAATGTTTAATTTCCCTTACTCTGCAACCCAGACAGTTTCGAAAATAAACAACACTAATCTCTCCTTTTCTGTTCTCTCCCACCGAAACATTCTGTTCTTGACATTAGATAGTTCTTATAAACGACACCAGGGGCAATAAGTTTACGTGTCATAAACTAAAAGTCCGAAATTATAATTCTCACAATGGAGCGTTACATTTATTGGCAGTGACAGTTCTCAGAGTACGTTCTAACTTATAACGCCTACTTCCAGACTAAAAGTTGGCAAAAATTGTTGACTAACAGTCAATATATTCTATTCTGTCCATCGTAACGCACAATTACGTGAAAACAATCGTAATCCTACGCAGTTTCTCCGCTTTTCATCCCTTTGTCGCTAAAGTCACCGTGACAGCGATCAAGAATTGCTTCGAACAGAATTTCGCGAGCTGATCGCAAAAAATAATTATCGATTTCTCTAGCTGTCACCGCAGATACTAATTACAGTATTATGTTTCACATTTCTTAAGTAGCGACTGTTCTTAAGAAGGATTGTCACGTATTAACAAAACTTTGTAATTAGCGAAAATGCTAGAGTTGAAGCATAAAATGTATAATTAGTAGCGCGTTAAACGTATTAATTTCCCCATTTAAATTATTGTTTTTCATCACGAAACAAAGTGAGTGATGGTGAGCTATATCAACTGCATAGCCTTTTCAAATTTGAAACGGGATTTTATCAAGGACTTCCTGTTTCACGTTTGAACAAACCATGTCCAAGTTAGGGAGAAGATTTGGACTGTCTTGGCAACTATAAATTTGGAATTAAGGTTTGGAAATACTGGATTTAGAAATAGGGATGTTATAAACAGCAGTTAAATGGAAACAAGAAGTAACGGTACTTCAGAGAGGATGAACTGAGAGTAAGCAAAACAGTGGCCCATAGTGGGGAAGGAGTGGCAATTTGCGAATAAATGAGAAAGGGTTACTAGGAGAGGAAGACAATGGGACCGTTAGATACAGGTATTGAAGAGCGTTGATCTATGCCGCGAAGCTGGAGAGAAACATGTCGGGACATGTTTCTTTTTAGCAAAACTGAAAACACGAAATTTTGGTGGCACTAGACATTCATGAAAAGGTTGTATTATTGGAGTAAAAAAGAAAAAAAGCGAAGTAAACAAGAAAATTACAAGAAATGGGTTTGGTTTGTTGCGTGAGTGAGATGGTTGTGTGCTTAGTTTTTAGCAGATAAGAAGAAAATTAGAAATTAAGCATAGTAGTGGGATTGGTTGACAGTCCGCAGATGGGGGGGACCCCTGGTTCCGTCAGACAATTAACACACAACAGTTCTGAGGGAGGACTTCCAAACTTCTGAGAAAAAAAGAATTCGGAGTGAGTTCGGTTTGTTGTTTAGGTTCGAGTTGGGGATTGTTTCAGGGAGTTGGAATTAGAGTTCGAAAATCGTGGAAATAAGATGAAGAGGGGGAAAGAAAAAAAAAGTACTGAGGCGGAGAGGAGGTGGGGACAAAAAAAGTTCAGGTTCGAGTTGGTAGATTGAAGGTGACATGTTTAATTTTTGGGAAGTCCGGACGAGTGGGGAACATGGATCTAAAGTTAAGTGAAAGTGGAGTTCGCCATTACTCTGGTGAGCGGCGTGTTTAGTAACGCAATCGCATGTGGCATTTCTGAAGATTAAAACGCGTAGGAAGCTACAGATGTGTCAAGATCTGGCCTGTCGAGAATGAGCCAGGTATGCAGATGTGTGAATCAAGAAATCTACGTAGAAAGAGTCCAAAAGTCCTAGAAGAAGAGATACAGCACCAGAAAAAAAAAATTGTAAACTGATGTGGGAAGCCTGTCTGCTAAGGAAAAAAGCCTAGCTGAAAGATTGAGATTAACTGGAAGTAGCTGTCCTGTTGGGAACAGCAGTGGTTACCAGTTTTATTGAACCCCGAATCTAGACTTAAACTGAACTAAGTGAGATATTAGTTGATAGTTTCTTTCAGAAGAAGTTTTGTAACATACTGTTAAATTATTAAGTCGGGCATATAGATTAAGTTAATGACCATGAAAAGATGCTTAAGGGGATAAAGGAGAGAAAAAAAATAAGGGAATTAATAATAACAGAAAGAATGTAGAAACATTTTTTTCTAGATAATGTGTTAACAGATAATATTATAACAAATGAAAATTCTAGGTAATGAGTTAATCTTTTTCTTTCCTTTCACGTATTATTTTTATTAAGAAACCGTGAGAGAAAAGGGAAGTAACAAATATGGTTGTGAGTTAGTTTGCAGCAAGAACTACTGATGTAAGGTATACACATTCCAGCAACCTTGATACTATTCAGATAGAAGTTCTCTATTCCTTCCCACTTTTTTGTTATCTGTGCATCTGCCAGCGAACTCCTATGAGGTGGGGAGCAAGAAAATATCGAAATGCCTGCCATGTTTGGAGCGACGTACTGTTAGACCAACAAAATCATAATCCAGTGAAGAGCATACGCTCTTCAGTAAGTCGCTGATTATTGAAGTAATTCACAATACATTTAATGAAGCGAAGAAAACATTTTACAGCTATACCCACACTGCGTTTGACTCTCTCTCTCTCTGCCAATCTAAAGCGATTTCACTCTGATCACCAGCTCACGCAAGCGCTGTACAACTAGCCACATCGCTGTAATTTATTATTTCCCACTGTTATGAAGTTTACTGAATAAGAAACAGAAAGCGTTTGCAGTCAACTGGATTTAAACAGTATTGATAATGTAATGGTCTTAATCCTCGCAAAAAAAACAAATCTGTATTTGTAATGGGTTGTCTGGTATTGCATTACTTTCAAACAGATGGCAGTGCCAAAAGATTACCCTTTTAAAAAGTTGAAAATGCTGTGACAGCCTATTTTAGGACTGGCCTATGGTATCTAGTGACAACCTACAGCATGACAGCTCATATCGAACAACTTCCTTGCAGCTGCTATCTTGGGAGGGACCAGCTAGTCCTGAAACAGGCTGTCATCGCAGTGTTATCTTTTAAACAAACGGCCAATTACCCTTTTGGAGAGTTGGTCTTTTCGAAAGAAGTGCAATACCAGGAAAACTCGTTGCAAAGGCAAGTTATTTCTGCTGTGGGGGTTCAAATTAGAGTTTATTATAATTATGTTTTTCAAATATTATAAAATTACAAAATATAATCACAAAGCACTCGAGTAGAAGTCTTTATTGACAATCCTTTCAGGACAATGACTTTTTAAAAATTTAAATTCCTCTGGATATTAAATTTTTAACCAACGTAGGTTTCTAAGTTATAAATATTCAGGGTGGAGTTGGGGGGGGGAGAGGGAAACTATCGCAAAGACAATTTTCTCTCTGAGCTTCACTACATATTTTGAAATATTGCCAATTATTTTCACATATGCACAAACGTATCGAAATACAAAAACATTCCCATTTCAATTTCATCCATATCACTCCACTCTTCTAAACGTTATGTAGCGTTGCCTACCACTTGGGTTTCGTTTACTTTTTTATTTCGTTTTCTATTTTTTGGATTTCAGCTTACCTACGGGTTGGGTTATCGAAAGTGAAAATTGAGAAGTGGAACGTGAAGACCCACATCTTGTTACCAGTTGGTAATTGTATCTGAACGCACCTGAGATTCACCTCTTGGTACGTAAATCATTCGAAATGCACGCACGTAGTTTTACCTAGTTAAAGACACTCTTATATCTTTGGTTTTTTTACGAGGGACGTAAAAAAATTAAAGATAACTTCAATTTCCATGATGTTTCGTATTTAAGAAATATCTGACATCTTCAAATTTTGATAGATTCAGCACTTATGGGAAAACCAAATGTGCAAGTACAGTATAAACATATGTATACACTGAAGTGGACAAAATAATGAAAACATCTGCGATAAGAGTTACAGGTATGCAGTAATATGGTGTTGGGCCTCCCTTTGCTTTTAAAACAATTTGTATTTACGTGGAAGAGACTGACATAAATCTTGGACTGTCTTAAGAGGAATAGTTGATCATTACTATTCTTCGTGGTGTCACGTTTCAAGTTCTTTGGAGTGATGAATGTGTATGAAAGCCGCTTCTCACTTTCCTCTTCAGATATGTCCACAATAGCTCAATAACGCTAAATCTGGTGATTAGGTCAATTGGAAATGATTAGCCTCTCAGTTTCTCGCTCTCTAAAACCAAGATTGGACACATCTGGCTGCGCGTGTTGGAGCATTATCATCCTGAAACATGTAATGTTTCAGGATGATAATGCTCCAACATGTAATGTTTCAGGATGATAATGAAGTCTTCGCATGAAACACTTTTTAGTAAATAACAGTAATGAAGGTATGCAAGATCTTGAAAAATTAGGCGGATGGGCTGAGAAATTGCAATTGAAATTTAAAATTGGTAAATGCAAGGTACTGCATATGGGTAACACTGTAACAGTAACTCCAGAGTAATGTACTAACCCTCAAGGTAGTGGAGAATGTAAAAGGCCTGGGTGTAATTGCGCAGATAGACTGCCAGGACAGATCATTGGGGTTTTGTCAATGATATTCAGGAATTTTGCTAGTAGGAAAAAGGAGGTGATTATCCCTTCGTATAAGGCAATGGTCAGACCACACCTTGACTACTGCATACACGTCTGGAGGTCCTATTTTAGGAAGGATGTAGAGCTGCTGGAATTTCCCTCACCAATCTCGTTCTGGAACGAGAACGAGATTGGTGAGGGAAACAAATGGGTGCTCTTACCAAGAAAGAAAGCAGTTTTGCAAATTACAGCGTCTGGAGACTAGACACCCGCATGAAGATCTTATTGGGGTGATTAACGCTTTGAATAGATTGAGTATGCTGAATGTTAAATGGTGTTGTTCCTCTTGCTGCACAAAAGAGGACAAATTAAAATTGAGGAAGGACGGCTGCAGAAAAGAAGTTCGCCTTCAGCCAATGGGTGGTTGATTGCTGAACAAGCTTCCGTTGTTGTGGAAGTGGGTAGTTTGAATAAATTCAAGCGAGAACTAGACAATTATTGGAGGAGTTGGACAGCTGAAATAGAATTATTTTTCTTTGACTGATGCTGTTTCAGCTATCCAACTCGTCCAATAATTGTCTAGTTCTCGCTTGAATTTATTCAAACAACGTACAACGGAAGTGGTACGTTGAACTACAACGTACCACTTCCGTTTATTTTCAAGCTCAAACATTACCGCAATAGCACCAGTTCGGGAACTTGATTGCCACACCTCATAACTCCAGGAACGGGCCGTAGTCCCTTCCTGGAGTTATGAGGTGTGGTTTCCTGCACCCACAAAGGAAAATCTGTGGGTATTCACGATAATAAAATTAGTGTTAAATTCCATATTAATGTCTTATTTAATATTATGATATGACTTGTGGGGAGGAATTACCTGTGTTGATTCCCTTGTGCACTGTCGGGTAGAAATGGTTATAATTACATTCGCCCACACGATGTAGAAAAGGGTTGGAATCTTATCACTGACTCTAGGAAAGTTATTGGCTTTTTCTTCGCCGTGGCCGAGTTAGCCGGTCTCCCATTGCAGAAAACGAAATAATCAAACATAAACATGCAATTTTTTAAATTTCTCCTACGAATCATAATCTTATTACTTGTACTGACTGTATGGAGCTTTCTAGGGTCTCGGATTCAATCTCAGTACGAGTTGGTTGTCTTAATTCACGTTATGCTGTCTGAACACAAAGAGGTGGGATTCATGGAGAGTTGTCCGATAAGATTAAAATTTCTCCACTCATTATTAAATTAAATTAAATTAAATTATTATTTAATACTTTAGAATTAAACAATAACCGCAGGTAGAAATTAAAGTGATTCTTGCATTGCTTCTATTGGAAGATGGAACAACCCGGAAAGTAAAGAGATTTCAAGGTCTGCTTCGGGTCATCGTGGTACAAAGAAATGGGCTGTGTTAGAGTAATTATTAGTAAGCACGTAGTAAAGAAATGGTTATAATGTCTCTGCTATAAGCTGTGCAGAATTTGAATATAGGGAGTACAATGCATTCAAAAAAGGACAGCAAGGGTTATGACCTTAGTTAAGAAGTATTTAAATCTAAGACTCTGCGAGGTGATTTTATTGAGGTGGTTTTAAGGCTTTGAACAAGTTTAATCTTGATTGGATCCTTCCGCTTGCTCAGATTACCCACTTGAGGGGGCATAAGCCCACGTGGACCTATGACTGTTTGTGCTGTCCGCAAAATGATTGCGAAATTTGAAGCAACAGGGCATCTTTGTGTTCAACCAGGTAGAGGTCGAAAACGAGTGGACTCCTCTCGTGTTGAAGATGTGGCTATGGCTGTCGTGGATTTATCAAGTCAATCTCCATGTGGTAGCGCAAGTGTTTCTCGTGAAGTGGACATGCCGTATTCCACTATAAGGCTAGTAATGCGTCAGGTGTTGCGGTACTATCCTTACAAGATGCATATGCTAAAGCATTGTGATGCAGATATTCGTTTCACAAACGCACTTTAGTTTCTGGCACGAATGACAGTGGATATCACTTGGCCATGGAACATCCTTTGGAGTGATGAATCCCACTTCTGCTTAAATGGACAAGTGAATACGCACAACTGTCGCATTTGGGCAACAGAAAACCCTCGAGTTATCCAAGAGGTCCCGTTGCATTCTCCAAAAGTGACAGTGTGGTGTGGATTTACGGCTACATTCATGATTGGGCCATATTTTTTTGAACAGGCAACACCGACTGGACCACGCACCTGTTCTGTCACTGGGCAGAGATATTATGAAACGGTGGAAAATTTTGCAATACCCAGAGCTGCAACAACGTGGGTGCTTTCAGGATACTATATTCATGCAAGATGGTGTGTCACCCCACATCCACCGTTGTGTCCAAAGATTGCTAAGCCAACACTTCACAGACGAACGGGTCATCAGCCGTTGTTTCCAGACATTGGCCACCCCGATCACTGGACCTCACCTCATGCGACTACTGGTTGTGGGGATTTTTGAAAAATCAGGTGTATCGGGAAGGAGGACAAACTCTGGCAGATCTGAAGGAAAGCATTAAAAAAAAAAAAGTTCTTGTTTATACTCCAGCACGACCACCAGGTCAGTAGAATTTACAATAAATCTTTTCGCCTAAAAAAAAAAAAATCCAGCAACAACCAAACAATACAAATTGTTAATTGTATTTTGCAGTCACGGGCTGGAACCCCTGTCCACTCAGAGCGTGTGCTACCGAACTCGCGCTCCTGACCACTCGGCCATGTTATGTGCTGGTTATTCTAGTTGACACGTTACGTTCTGTTGTAGAAAATGCTGTTCTTCGAATGGAAACTGTTGTTGAACAAAATGGAGGACACATTGAACAATTATAGCGCTGTTCAAGTGATTTGTATTGCCACAGCGCTATATAGTGACAAATTTTGTAACTATTTTTTTTTTTTTTCTAAAAATGGCGAGCACATTCTTTAGTGTACCTGTTGTCCAAATTTATCTTCAGTACGAGCCTTAGAACTCTAAAGCCCTCTACATATGGATATTTTAATTTTAACAACCCTGTACTATGGAGAAATTTAATCCATTTTGCGTAGTAGTAAAGGTTGTTAAGTTACATTTAGCTGCCATTATAACTGTAAGAGACAGGCGGTGCTCCAGGTCACTCACTGTACATTCACTTCCATAGTGCGAGTAGAATGCAGGAAAACAAGTGAGTGACCTTGAGCCGCCTGTTGTTTTCTCTCTACTTTAGTCATAACTGTGACGAGAAGCATGACTGTTATATTGTCGGTAAATAATTTTCGTTGTGTTGAATTAAACTTATTGTCTGTGAGCATTAATAAGTCACTGATTACGGAAGATATTAACCAGAGATTTAAAGAAGTATACATTTTTCTAGTTATACCCACACCGGCGAGCATTTTCTATCTCTCTTCATTCTCAGCTGTTTTGAAATATTGTTTGTTAAGCTGATTACCAGCTCATGCAAAGTAACGTGTTATGTGCAATATTTATGATCAGCCACATGGTTGTATTTAATACAAACAAACAGTATCACTGAGAGGCTTAGAGGGGAACAGGCATTCTGTGTGTTATCAGACATTGTGTGTGAACTAATGAAATCGCTTTCATCCTCACTAACAGAAGATATATTGTGAATGATGTTACCGTCCTGAATAAGGTAAATGTTGGAAGTGATCACAGAATGGTAAGATGCACACTTAATATAGATGTAGGAAAGGAAAGGAAAGGAAAAAAACTGACTGGAGTAAATAATACGGAGATCTTTGAGATAACAGAAGAGAATAAGCAGTAGGTACTGGAACTTAAGAACAAGTTTGAGCTTCTGCAGACTGCTGAGGACCAAGATATCGACGAGGAATATTACAACTTTCTGAAAGTGATAAAGCCCAAGAAACCTATAGGGAAAAAAAAATCCAGAGAAGAAAAAATGAGTCAAAAAACACTTGTCATGATGAACCGAAGAGGACAAATGAAGAGCAAAATAAACACTGACAGGGAGAAAATTGAGTATACTGAGTTATGCAAAGCCATTAGAAAGAAACTCAGAGAGGACATAAGAAGATTTAACACAAGAAAAGTAGAACAAGCATTAAGGGAAAACAAAGGACTGAAATCAACAGCCAGGAGCAGTAATACAGAAAGAGAAATGATACTAAAACTGAAGAATAGCGATGGTGTACTTATAAACAGCAGAGAAGGCATAAATATATTCAAATTGCAGAAGACTACTATAGAGAATTATACAAGGAGCGAGGGAATGATGCAAGCAGTGGGGAAGATGGATTGCAAAGTAGCAACACATACGACATACCCGATATTCTTCCTGTGAGGTTGAAGAAAATGAAGTATCAGAAAGGCCCGGGGGAAGATGAAGTTACTGTAAAGTTGCTAAAATTGGAAGGAACAGACATGACATAAACTGGCAAGACTCTTCACAAAATGCATTAGAAAAGGTGTGACACCTAAGCAGTGGAATAATGAAATCATAGTTTTGCTGCATAACACAAGGGTCATTACAGTACCTAAACCATTTACGATTTGCAGATGACATTGTGGTCATAAGCCACGATCCCAAAGAATTAGAGGAAAATCTTAATCAGTTATGCACAGTTAGTAAGGATTTTGGACTAAAGATGAATATGACTAAAACAAAAGTAATGATGAACAAGTATGCCACGGAAAGGGAAATAATGATTGAAGGAGCAGTAATTGAAAAGGTGGAGTCATATACTTATCTGGGACAAGTTATTAGCTGTAATAATGATAAATGGCTGGAAGTCAAGAGAAGAATAAATTTTGGATGGATAGCATTCAGGAAATATAGTCACATACTGAAGAGCAATATCCCAGTTTGTCTGAAACGTAAAAAAATGAACCAATGTATACTCCCCACCATGACTTATGGAAGTGAAACTTGGGCACTCACCAAAAGAATGGAAGAGAAGCTAAGAACTACACAGCGAAGAATGGAACGAATTATATTGGGAATTAGAATGTTAGATAAGAAGAGAAACACATGGATTAGGCAGCAAACTCAAGTAAAGGACATTCTTATCAAAACTAAAGAACTAAAATGGTCTTGGGCAGGACACAGCTCGAAGACATGATGACAGATGGACTAAGAAAATAACAGAATGGTACCCAAGAGGAGCTAGAAGAAAACCTGGAAGACAAAGGCGGAGATGGATAGATGAAATTCATGAGTTTGTGAGGAGTAATTGGATGGTTATTGCACAAAACAGAAGGAACTGGAAAGTTGCTGGAGAGGCCTTCATCCTGCAGTGAATTGAAAATCGCTGATGATAATCACTGAGAAAACTGATTAAATAAAACCGGTTGAAGTAAAAAATTCTCTTCAATAAACTGGAACAAATTAAAATAGGAACAAAATAAAAGTAATTAAATCACAATAGGTTTCGGACGAGGGGCGTCCTTTAGTTTTGACCGTTGTTGCAAAAGTACAGAATGTCATGTGCGTGCTATGGTGGTCATGCGAGGTGAAAACTGCGTGCTACAGGTGCAGGCAACAATCAGCTGTTGGAAGTAGAGGCTTGCTGTTGTAGCTGCAATGCTGTGAACGCCAACGTTTGTCAGCTAGGAGGATGGCTGCCTCAGTGACGGGATGGATGCGACCTTCTCTGTTCAAGTTAAAGGAATCGCCAAAACACGAGATGTGGAGCGATTCCAACCAGACACGGAGACGGCGGCGGGATCCGCCAATTATCTCGACATTGCGGCGTGGGTCGATGTGGTACTGGGTAGACCAGAAGTGATCAGCAATCACAGTGTGCTCCACGTCCGCGAAACGGAGAGCTTTCTCGTGCTCAGAGACCCGATTAACGGTAACAACTGAAGTACGCCCCCCGTCCTAAAGCAAGGTGTCCTCCCCCTTACGATCTCTCATCTCCTGTTGTTGATGTATGAGTTGTCGAAGTTCGTTGCCAATCTGCTTTTGGCTCTGGTAGCATTAGCAGAGGCATTTGATGCAAGAAAGCAAGCTTATGCAGCATCAGCCAAAAAAAAAAAAAAAAACCCACTTCCACTTCACCCCTCTGTTCATTCAAAATACCTGTCCAGCTGAGCCTTAAATTTATTTAGGCTATCAACTTCCACAACAAGGGATGGAAGTCTGTTGCACCAACCAACCACCCGCTGGCTAAAGGCAAACTTCCGCACATCTATCCGACATCCGTCCTTCCTCAATTTGAATTTATGCCCTCTCAGGTGATTATTCTGAGCAAGAGGAAGAATCCCATCAGCATTGCGCATGCTCAAACCATTCAAGGCATTATACACCTCTATCAGATCACCTGGCCGGTGTCTAGTCTCCAGACTCTGTAATTTGCAAAACTTAAGCCTTTTTTTGTAAAAGCAACCCTTTGTTCCATTCACTAATCTTGTTGCCCTTCTCTGTACTTACGGTAGGTAAGTACGCTCACACGATCTCCAACAGTGGAGAGTTCCTAAACCAATTTCTGGTCTAACATTTCAGATCAGGTTATGGCCTCTTTTGTCGTAGTATCACTCTTCACTTCAGTTCCCGTCCAACTGGCCATCGCATGTGCCAAACAACTGGACAATAACCAAACCGTGGGCAGCAGAACTTTACTTTCTGCCAATGACGTTCGAGTCGCCCTAAAGTTGTGTCTGACTGGTGGTGTGGTTATGTACGATGAATTCCTTCACCGTCAAATTCATGGTACAGCCATGGATGCATCCGTCAGTTCGGTCACAGCAAACATCGCTATGAAGGATCGCGCGTTTATGGGTAGCCTTTTGGTGTCGCTATGTCGACGTTGTGTTTGTCATCATTCCCGGTGAGTCAGGAGACCAACTTTTGCCCTTTATTCAGTTCACCATTGAACTGGAGTCGGACAATGGTCTTCCATTTTTGGATACCCTTGTTCGGCTAGGGGGCACGCGTTAGGAGGCCTCAGTCCATTGCAAACCGATGTGCGCAGGCCAATTCACCAACTACTGGTCAGCACATGCTCACAGTCAGCTTCTTGGTACCACATGAGCCCAACTAACCTGCACCTGAACCCACTCCAGTTCTGTGGATGAGAGGCACGCTGAGATTGTTAAAGTAAAAGTTGATCTGACTAAATGCGGTTACCCTACCAGTGCCTTAGATAAGTGTGACCTACAGGCCTGTGACCAGGTAGCAAACCCTAGGGCTGCACATGGCAATGACCGCACCTCGACCGCCTTTATCCCCTACTACCTGAACCTGTCACAATTCTCAAAGGTCTTATAGGCTTACGGGATAAGTGTTTGCAGTTTCCAGGCAGGAAACTGCGATCCCTCGTCTAGAGGGTAACGACACCCATTCCCTTCCTCCCCCCCGCCGTCTTTCGGAGCGGTTCGGTGTACCGCACTTCCAGCAGTGACTGCTACATTAGTGAATTCGACAGAAGACTCAAAAGATCGAGTCTTCAAGCACAAGTTCCATTCTGCTGATATGGAGCACTCTGCGATCGCAAAACACTTCTGCTCTACCCAGCACGACATCGATCCACGCAGCGACGTTAAAATTATCCACAGATCTCTTCACTACCGTCGTCGCGTCTGGTTGGAATCGCTCTACATTTCGTGTTGTCGCGATTCCTTTAACCGAAACAAAGGAAGACGCATCCATCCATCATTAAAGCAGCCATCCTTCTGAATGATGGCGCACGCAGCAAACCCAAGTCTACTTCTAACTGCTGATTATTATCTGCACCTGTCACGCGTTTCACCTCGCATGACCAGACACATTACATTCTTTATTACAGTACTGTTTTGTAATAACGCTCATTCCAACTGAGGAAGGACAATTTACGTCCGAAAGCTTTTGGTGATGTGTCTTAACTTATTTCTGATATTAAAAAGAGTTTTTACCCATAAAACCTGTGTTTGATCAGTGAATTTCTTTTCTACAACGAATCCTGAGAACAGAGACCTCTTTCAACCAGTTTAAAAATGTTATGGAACTGGAGTACATTTTCAACATAAGAAGCAAGAACCACCGTAGAAACCAGCTTGGGAAGGGGAATTTTGTTGGAAAAATTGCTGATGGCTTTGATTATTATACCTATAGAAATTTCATCCATTCAAGCGAGGGCCTCGTCCTATGTTTAATGGCATACAAAGGAAAAGGAGATTATCGTTCCAATCTGCGTTTGAAATTTGTCTGTCTTTTGTTGGAAGGGTTCATCATCCTTTTCTGCCAGGTACGTTTAGCAAGGATATTGAATTGGCTGATGGAGGAATTCATTATTGACCTTCTTCCATATGATTCTTTAAAAGAATGTAGTCTATGGTCCGGTTCTTTTGATGGCTTTGATTAATTTCTATTAGGCTTTTGATTAAGCCGGAAAGCTTGTTTTGCCTCCTAGTTAAACCACTAGATGGTTTGAGGGACATTTTAATGGTCTTGGATACGCCCATGATGGCTATATGTCTTACCAGTAACTCACTAGAATTTAAGGCTACTTGGTGTTTGCTCAATCTAGTACATCCAACCAAAAATGGTTTGAGAACCACTCGACTCGTAGCATTTAGTCAACGTTTGTGTAATCTACTTTACTTATTTGCTCCTAGATCGCAATAACAATTAAAAGAAAACGTATTTCACATTTCTCTTGTGATTAATACAAGAAGAACAGTAATAACTAATGATTTATATATTTAGTAAACTGCTAACAAATATTTTTAAAAGACCCAAATGTAAAATTTTAGGAAAATTCATATACTGAGTCAACTTATTACATGCAGAGGGACAGACGGACATGAAGACGCAATATATACGAACCCGCCTGAAAACGATAATTAACTATCTCGTTATCAACTTTGGCTACAGAATCCTAATAATAAAATTTCTCTCTGCGTAGCCGTGGCTATTCAGCTATGTTACAGCTTCTCAAAGAAGCTCTCTACTCTAAGTAGCATGAAGTAAGCAGAAATTAAAATGTTCCATGGAACTTGCAAGATAATGTCATTCATCGACTTGCATTTCTATCGATTCTAACAGATATGAATTTCAAATTTCTCTTCCATAAATAATGAAAAATAAAATCTTAAGTAGTGCTTTAGTTTTAAAAAAAATTTATTCAGAATTTATTACAGTATCATGCACGTATCTCTTTCTTTATATATGTATTTTTTCCCCTTACCCTGTCTTTGGGTTTAGTTATCTTTTTCTATCTTTCTCTTCTCTCAAATAAAAAAAAAAAGACAATTTTGTCTTCAACTGCTTTTTAATTTTGTCCAACCCCGCCATGGCCTATTGACAACATACTTTAATCCAATCCTCAAATGGTCGCTGGAAAGAGTTTCTGTCATCGCTGCTATTCAATCTACATCAAATAATCTCTTCGATGGGCGTACTCGCTGCCTATCAAAAGATTCCCTTGTTCAAGTCAGTGATTCAAAATTAAAGATGGTAAAAACTTCACTTCGAGAATCCATGGAGAAGACAAAAAGGTGAAAGCGAAATTAATATTTCACTTACTGGTAATCGGAGAATTACTGCAACCGCCTCTTTCTACAAATCAGTCTCAGCCCCAGTTCGTTGGTTTTTGTTTTTTCCTCCTCCAACTCTTTTTCCATGGGTGGGCGTTTCCCTCGCATCATTACTTTCAAAAATTATTTATGTTTCTCATTACCTCTCCTCCTAATGAAATTAATTTGAATATTCCGATTAGTCATCCTCATAATTCAATTAATGAACTCCTTCCATTCCACCATCTTCTTGCTCTTTTATTGACAGTTGTATTTTTTTTCTCTCTCTCTCTCACCTCTTCCTCGAAATGCAACTCTTATAAAACGATGTGATAATCACTTGAAAAGATTTGAGACTTTAAATTGCTTTGGCTCATCAGCTTTTCACGCCCCGCATCACCTACTACTCTCCACTGAAAACTTTACTTTTGAGATTCTTAGGAGTAAAGACTATTGATCGGACAGTGATACGATAAAAGGCAAAGCAACAAGCTGCATACGAGTATACCACGTGACTCCCCTCATATGCACTGATTGGTGGGAGAAATTGGCCACAATCTGACGGGAAATGATAGACACTCCAACGTTGCTAAGCAACGCCTGCAACAGTTTGGGACGCAAGTGTACATCCCCAACCATATATATTCATGACTTACAGTTATCCACCTATACACGGTTCTAGTCCCGCTTCTGTGAACTACCGGGAATCTTAAGGATCCCGTCCAGTGATGGAGTGCAGGAAGATTATGATCGTATGTAGCCTGTTGCTATCGGTTCTGGCAGTTATGGGTTCCCAATATGGCTTTCGAAGGTAAGAAAATTGTTATAATTAAATTATCACTTCGTCCCACATGAGAAAAATAACATTTCGATAATAAAATGAATTAGATTATGTTAAATAGAAACAACACTGCAAAAAAAAGTAATCGTTCCTTATCAGCAGCTAAATAAATGTGAAGCAGTTTTAAGTAAGAGCCAGAATTGCTAAAGAGCCATTTTTTACTCAGATCAAATGGAGTCATTAAATTTGCATCCGGGCATTGGAAACATCACTTTATTCATTATACATTTCTCTGTGTAATGTTTTATGGTTTGTTATATAAAATATTTTCATTTTTCTCAAGTGAAAACTTAAAGTTTTACGTATTATTAATGTTACAAGTAGATTATATAGTACTTAATTAAATTTATTTAAAGTGAAGTAGTTCTGCCTATATGAAATTAGCAGCTGAGAGAAGAAGTCAAATCTGAAAAAAAAAGTTGTTTATTCAGGTAGTATTCTCACTAGAATTTTTAGAATGAAACCCTCCTGCAAAATGAATGAAACCCTCCTGCAAACTTCAGATATACTTGAAAAACAAAGTTTTTTTAAATGAAGAATGGGGCAATGTAATAAATAGTATAAAATAATTATTTCTAAAAATCACGCACTATATAGTGCTAAAATTATAATGAAACAAATAACTCATTTTTACTGCATCTGATAAACGAATTGCTATTAGTTAAATGTAACTTTCTATGTGCAAAATGTTGATTATTTATCAAAAATAAATTTTAAATGTTTTACTAACATTACAAGTAAATTATACATTCTCCTGTTATATAGAAATTTATTTGTGTATATTTAAGGAGTTTTGTCTAAACAAATTCAGCAGTCCATTGCTTCATCAGTGCTGATCTAAACTAGGTTTACCATTCTTATCAGTTCAAATCCGGGTACAAAAAATGTCCTTAACTTAAAGAAGGTGGAAAATAAAGAATACCGGTTTTGCATTTCTACGGACAGAATTAGATTATAAATAAATAAATGCGTTTAATTAATAATTAGCCAAATGAAATTATAGTTAAAGTGTAATATTAATTTACATTTTGCGTCATTTCTAAAATGAGAATTCCAGACCTATATGGGGATCCTCCCAACTATACCACTTTCAAACAAATACGTTTCAAAGTAGCGCAATACCAGGGCAACTCGTTGTGATGACAACTTTTGTTCTATTGTGAGCATGAAGACCATTTAACAAAGAATTTGAAATCCAATTGGTTGTAAATCGCATCTTGAAGAGAGAAAGTGGTGTCAGCAAGTGATGATTTCCAGTTCTTAGGCACCTTTCCAAGGACATCTTAAAATTGGGGATATTCCTAGGACACTACTTGAATTTGACTACCGGGAATAGAGGACGTTTGATAATTGCAATTTAAACGTTTTTCCTTTAAAGTTTCCTAATTTTGATTGTCTTTTTTACCATATTCTCCTAACCTTCCCTTAACTATTGATTAAGAAGTGAAAAAAAAGAGGAAGCAAATTTTCTGCTACATTTGGTCTTCCACCTCGATAACAGTTATGTAGGGAAAAACTAAGCATTAACGAAGAGCATATATAAAGTTTTTAATGACAGTTTTGTGGTACATGGTCATCTCTCCAATTCTGGTGCGACAATTACTCTGTCTAAATTACTACCTGTTGCCCATTTTCCCATTATATTGATCGAAAGCCTATCTGCATGATTTACCAAGTAATTGAAGTCTGTATACGTATTTCCGAGAGGTGATTTACTCATCAGCGAAATCTTTTCAAAGATCAAAAAAAAAAAAAAAAAAAAAAAAAAAAAATCATTTGAGTTCTATAATAAGGATGAAAACCTAAAAATTATAGTATTGCGTGTGTGATGAAATAAATTTACTATAAAAACTTTATTTTAATAAAAAGTTGTTTGTATATAATGTACAGTAAATGCAGTGCATAAACTACGTGTTCTTATACTTTAATTTTTTTTTAATTTATAATTTCAATGAAAATAAATTATAAAACACTAAATTATATTAAAAAATACCCCTTTAGGTAATAACTTTGTATAACGATTATTCGTTCGATTTATATCAGTCGATCATTGAAATCTTAATCACTGATCATTAGATCATGCCCTCGTGGGTTGGTAGGATGGATCAGTTGGTAGGATTGCCGTACTCCACACATCAGGTGGAAAAGACCAGATTTCCAGTACCATCGATGACGTGGGGCATTTGTATGGGCTTTTTCACAACGTGGCCGAGTTAATCGGCCTCAGGCAAGGCCAGCATGATTTTTTCTCCGCAAAAACTCGTTTTTTTATTCTAGGAAAGAAAAAAAAATTGACCACAGAAGAACAATTTACAAACAATACACAAAAAGCAATACGGCTTTAGTTGCCGATGCTCCTAAAACCTTACTACAACAACATTCAGTCATGCCATCCCTAATAAAGAGCATAAATTTGCATTGCTTAAGTCAAAAAAGGTATTTATAGACCTCTGTATTCGCCCTCTTCAATGTGTCTTCTGTGTAGATAATGTAATCTTTTCTTGTAGGCTTATGCACCTACAAGAAAAGAAATCTTGCACACTAAGATGGAAAGTTATCTTTACCAGTTGGGTTTTAGGAGCATTAGTGACTAAGGATATTGTCTGTAAATTGCGCGTGTTCTGTGGTCGATTTTCTGTTTATTGAACGAAAAACCCGAGTTTCCGGGAGAAAAACCAGGCTACCATCGCCTGAGACCGACTAACTCGGCCCCGTAATGAAAAGCTCAAATTCCTCACTTCGTCGACAAGACTCGAACTCGAGTCTTTTCCACCCGTTGTGGGGTGGACGGCGATCCTACCAATGTGCTATCCGCGATGGCTCAAATGTAGTGAATAAAATTAACGTCATTGATACTACCAGTTTAAATTCCAATAACATCCTGCAAAATAAAATAGCTGAAAAAGACTGAAATGAATTTCTCACGTTCATGATTAGAAGGGACAGCAAATCTGAGCAACGAAAATAATTGGTGTACAAGGGATATAAAAAAACAAGGGGATCGAATCACATTTTAAATGCGATGAAGGGTAATCAAGGTCGATGGCACAAAACACAAACGTACAAAACAAACGTAATACTTTTTTTTGTTTTGTTTTTCTAAATAAAGTGTTCTAATACGGATACCAAGAGAAGTCACGTAATCTAACGTTGGTACAATCATGGCTTTTCGATAATCTGATACGAATCTTATCCGAGATAAGAGGAATTTTGATCTTTCCTAAAAATGAAATCGAAGCCACTCCAAAATCCTTGTACTCTGTAATAAACGTAAGCTGTTTCACTTAAATATGAGAAGACAACACTGGAAACTGGTTTCCTAGACGAAATAAGACTATGATTGGTAAAACATGAAATTGGATTTAGCCAACTTCAGTACTGTTTTGTTACTATTGGTCCAAACACCAATCGTTCAAGAACAAATTGAGGGGAAAGTTGTTTTATATAATTCTTATGAAGTAACTTGTTATATTTAATAAAATCAATAAATTTTTTATCGATCAAAAAAGCGTCTTTACATTGCTTATAAAAAAAAAAAAGCAATATTTTAAGAACATCATTGGATTGATTCAAAGCAGACAATTTTCACCAAAGATCGGAAAGTCCATTGAAACTGACTGCTGGATATAAAGGGAAGAACGGGAGTTCCAAAAATCAAAGAAAGTATGTTAAGGTCTATTTTTAGAGCAATTTGACCACCTACCTAATACGTAGGGCCATCAAGCACGGATAACAGCCTCGATGTCTGAAAGATGTACGTAGGGATCTGCAGCCATGCTGCCTGATGTCGAAATAGATGACTGCTGCGTGTCCATATGCCTCACTTCCCGTTCCAGAACATACCACACGTGTTCAATTGGACTGAGGTCAGATGAATTTAGAGGCAAATCAAGATGGGCAATATCTTCACTGTGTTTTTCGAACCATTTGTGCACAGTGCGAGCTCGAACATAGCGCATCGTCTTGGATGATGCGGTTTCTGTCCGGAAAGAGACAACATGGTCTCTTAAGAGCTGCCGGTAGGCCTCATCGGTGGAACATTGATCCATACACACCAGGGATCCTAGTTCTTCCGAACAAAACATGCTCCATATTAAGCAACCACCGCAACTTGCTTGGATATTGGGTACCATGCACGATGGGTCCATGGACTCATATTGCTTGCGCTACACACGAAAGGCCGTCCTCGTGTTGCACCAGGTATTTTGACTCATCCAACCAACACTCCTTAAGTGTCCAACCATCTTGTTGGTGACACCACAACATTCGCCGTCGACAATGACCAGCTGTAGGGAGAGGATGTCGCTTGGATCATCTGCTGCGGAAACCTTCCCCCCATACATCTGAGTGTGGGGTGCATAGTCATTTGGGATTTGTCCTTTCACTCCTCATGTTGTATTGAGACGTCAACTGTCGCACAGTGATCTGCCATTGAGCCCGTACAACGCGTTGTATCGTGCGCTTACCACAAACAACGCACCTTGTCTGTTGGGACATTTGTGGTCAAAAAAATTGAAGACATGCCGTTTCTGATATGAAAGCACCCGAAGCACGAGCTCCCACAATCATGCCCTTTTTAAACTCCTATTATCTTTACTACGTCCCATTGCTGCTACTTTACCATTTTGACTTGCACAATCAGATGCAAATTATCACTGCTGTAGCATACGAAGCTGTTGGGCTTTTTGTACTACGAGCTATGTGGCATAGTCCATTACGGATGGGGTGGCCATAATTCACAGAACACTAAGTAAAAAAAATAGATTTGTTTTCGAAATTTACTTATTACCCAATAAAATTTTAAGCGCCTATCATAAAGCTCCACCATTAAAGTGACGTCACAAAATGTCATAGAAACAACGATGGTGGCGCCACCATAATTCATATCTATGCTCAGATCGTGAATGTTATTAAAGCTTCAAAATATGCTTATCCAAAATTTTATTTGAGTTGCGCGATTAATGGAGAATGGCAATAAAATATTTTTATTAGTTATCAATATCAGTCAGGGGAGTGCAAAAAATGTGTTTCAAGATCTGACCAATGGTACTGCTGCTGAGAAGACTACGAAAGATAGAGCAAAACTGGTCTTTAATTAAGCAGATGACTTGTAAAACTTCATCGGTGGCTCTGGATAAGAGTGAAAAAATTAGAAGGAAACCTTGGGTCACAGATATTTTACTGTAGAAAATGAATGAGAGGAGGAGACCGAAAGGCAAAAAATTGGTGATGATCAATGGAACTATTGTAGACTGAAGAACGAAATTGATAGGGAATGTAGGAAGGCTAAAGAAGAGTGGTGGGCAGAGAACTATTGAAACGCTCGAACAACAAGGCCGAGTGGACTTGGCGCATAGAAATATCAGAGAATTAACAAGAAAGAGTAGCGTCGTCCAAACGAGAGCAATGTAGGATGAAAAGGGAATGACAGTACTGAACTTCGAAAAACAAAAGGAAATATGGAAATCTGTTGAACTTTATGACGATTCAAGCACGTACACATGGAAGAATTGGGCACCAGAAGAAAGAACAAGAAAGCATGGAAGAAAAATCTAAGGATGAATTCAACACAGCCTTAAAGTCCCTTAGCAATAACAAAGCACCAGGAATTGACAACATACCTGCATAGCTTTTAAAATACAGTGGAGAAAATCTGAAGAAAGCTTTATTTGAATTGATAAAGATGATATACAGGGATGAGCACCGTCCAGAGGATTTCTGCACATCAATCATAATCCCCATACCCAAGAAGATGTCATCAACAGTATGCCAAGGCTACAGAACTATGTCCTATTACCTATGCATCCAAGATTCTGCTGAAAGTTCTCATGAAGAGTCATATTGAACAATTTCTGGATGACTCTGTGGTTTTTGCAGAAGCAGATCGATGAGAGATGCTATTGGGACGTTAAGAGTGTTGGGTGAGAAAGTGTATAACATGGGAAGAAACGTGTGTGTTCTGTGAATAACGAGAAGGTGTTTGATAGAGTAATCTGGAGAGAACTGGTCCCATTGCTAGAGAAAATCGAATGCAAGAAGATTATTGGACTGATCTGTGACTTATATAGAAGACAAAATGCGGTGATAAGAGTGAGGGGAGAATTAACAGAAAGAGCAAAAGTTAAAAAGAGAGAAAGACAGGGACGCTTACTTTCACCTAGTTTGTTCAATGCTTTTGCCGAAGTGAAAATAAAGGAGGCACCTGGAAATAAGACGTGGGGTATTAAAATAGGCGAAACGTACGTACAGGCTATTAACTTTGCAGATGGTCAGGCCATACTAGCAGGTTTCCTGCTACGCTGCAAAAAATGATCAAAAGGCTAAATAAAAAAGCGCTGAAGTATGGAATGAAGATAAATGTTATGAAAACTAAGGCAATGATGATTGGTAAAAGATTAATTCCCTTCCGAATTGAGATCATTGGAGTAGTCCTTGAGGTTGTCACAGACATTCTCTCAGATATGCTAGACAAACTGTACTTGCTACTTGAGAGTCTAAAACGTTGATGGAACTGATATTCGGGTGACACTCAAGTCAAGTGGACCCAATTTCGGCGAAGTCCGGACGGTCTGTGACAGCCAAAACTTCTGCTTGCACCTTCACGATGGTGGGACTGTTAGTAATCCTGGGTATAACCTCCATGCACAAGTACATGGTGGGTGACCACCCAGGTGTGAACCAACGTAAGCAGGGGTCGAGGTGTGGCGCCCACACCACATGGAGGAACGCCGCCCCTCTATGTTACCAGGCAGTACTAGGTGGTAGATGACTCATCAACTGGTGAAATACCACCACTTTGCTTATTGGAGGCTTGAAGTGGTGGAACCGATGTATAGTCTCTAGAGCAAAGTTCCGGTCAACCTTTCCCTATCTCTTCCATCATGCAGTATGATCGATGACTTTTGAGGTTATGATGAACGTCGAGACAAGATTCAATATTCCTTACATTTCGAGGGTACAGCTCTAAAACGGTGTTCGCAGGCCGGCCGCTAGTTAGTACACCTGACCGAACCTATTGGTAACTCTCTAGGAGGCTTCCGGATCAGCTAGTGTATAATCTTGCTACCTCTACTCTGCCAGATAGTGACTGGAGGGAGTCCGAGTAGTGTGTGTGCGGGGAGCATTGTCGATGCCACGTTATGTGAAGGATCTGGGTATATTCTTACCACGTGTACGCCATACCCAAAAATTTCATTTCTTCATACAGCATGTCCCACTCACTTTTTCTTACTATTGAATACACCATGAATTGTCAAACTAATAGAGCAAGCTTATCTGCGAAAAAATCTAAACCTCCCAAGGACTTCCTAATTCATTTCACAAATATACGTGGTCTCAATTCTAATCTCAACGATGTCCATTTCCACTTGCAGTCTTCCAAACCCCATGTACTTTTTCTGATTGAATCTCAGTTATCGGTTGATTCAACTACTGCTCATCTCAGATGTCCAAATTATTCGCTGTATGATTCCTTTCGCCTCAAAGGTGGTACTTGTGCGTATGTCCGTTCCGATATTCCCTGTCAGTCACTTGGTAATTTGGAATCTCCTCTCTTTGATCTTCTCTGGCTTAAAATCTCTCTACCTCATTGTGTCAAATTCATCTGTTGTCTCCACCGTTCTCCCAACTCCACTAACCACTTGAAGCTCTTTGACTTCCTCTCTTTGCAACTTGACTTTCTCAAGTCAAACTTTCCTAACAGTGAGGTAATTTTCCTTGGTGATTTTAATGTTCACAACTCCAGCTGACTTCCGTTTTCTAGTCACACCAACCCAGCAGGTCGAGATGCTGAGGCTTTTGCAATTACTAATGACCTAGCACAGATTATTCATTTACCTAAAAGAATTCCCGCACAATCCTTATCATATAGCCAATAACGCTTGATATTTTTCTCACAAACAACCCTTCTAAGTACACGGTCGAAGTGAGAGGTCCTTTAGGCACTTCAGATCACAACTTGGTGATTGTCTCTTCTCCAATGGAACCTTTATCTCATGGCTATTCACAACCTCGTGTTGTTTGGCATTACAAGAATGCAAAATGGGATGACCTGCGAAACTTATTTTCTTATTTTCCTTGGTAGAATTACTGTTTCAATACCTCTGATGTTAACGTTTGCTCTGATCGTGTCAGTGAAATTATTCTTGCAGGAATGGAATCCTTTATCCCACACTGCACTTTAAAATCTCGTCCTTAATCTAAACCTTGATTTTCCAATAAAGGCTGTCCAAGAGAAGAATGTTGCATATCGTAATTGGCTTGTTTCTAATTCTTCAGTTTCATTTTCTACCTACACCAAAGCTCGCAACAATTATAAAGCAGTTATTAATCAGTCCAAACTAGAGTTTGAACAGGCTAAGAGTAGAAAACTTGCTTCTTGCCCTAATGGTAGCAGAGCATTCTGGTCTCTTGCCAAAGCTATTGGCTGCAACTTTTGCCCATCTCTGCTCCCACCTCTGTCCAAACCAGATGGTTCTGTTGACACTTCAGCCAAGGATAAAGTTGACCTGCTAGCATCCCATTTTTCTTCCAGCTCATGTATTAATGATCTTGGTAAAACACTTCCCACCATTCCTAACACGCTCCATTCAATGCCTCCTGTGGTCTTCCGTCAAAAGGATATCAGAAGGATTTTGATGAATCTTGATGCTAAGAAAGCTCCAGGTCCTGATTTCTCCACTTGTTCTCAAAACCTGTGCTCCTGAACTTACTCCTATTCTTTGCCGCCTTTTTTCACTTTCTTATTCCAAAGGCGTTTTTCCTTCTGCTTGGAAATTTGCTCATATCCAGCCAGTTCCTAAAAAGGGTGACAAATCCCTCCCATCCAATTATCGTCCCATTGCAATTACTTCTACTCTTTCTAAAGTGATGGAGAAATTAATTAACCGCCAACTCTTAAACTACCTAGAAACCTTCCGTCTGATCAACGATCGCCAGTATGGATTCCGTCAGTGTCGATCCACTGGTGATATTCTGGCTTATGTTACCCATTTATGGACTAATTCAATGGAAAGGTTCGGTGAAACACAAGTAGTTGCTCTTGACATCTCAAAGGCTTTTGATCGTGTTTGGCATAAAGGTCTTCTAAACAAGCTTCCATCTTATGGTTTGCCAACTGTTTTTAGTAATTGGTTATCCAGTTTTCTCTCTGATCGCTCACTGAGGGTGATGGTAGATGGCTCTCTGTCTTCTAACTTCTCCACTAATGCCGGTGTCCCCCAAGGTTCAGTTCTTTCCCCCACTCTTTTCCTCTTGTATATCAATGACCTTCTTCCATTGACTGGAAATCCTATCCATAGTTTTGCCGATGATAGCACATTGCATTCAACTTTCCATTTTGAGAAACCTTGTCCTGCTCAATGAGCTTCAACTTTTCGAAAATCTGCTACCAATTCCTTAAATGCCGATCTTCAGGTAATTCTTCAGTGGGGCAAAGACAACTTAGTTGATTTCAACCCTTCTAAAACTCAGTTTTTTCTTATATCTCGCAAAAAGGATTCTTCTGCCCTATGCTTATCTTTGGTGACACTCGGATTATTTCTAGGCAAGTTGATATATCTCTTTTGGGGATTACCCTGACTTCTAATCTCTCTTGGCACAAGCACATTACAAATATTGCTTCCTCTGCATCTAAAAAACTTGGTTTTCTCTTTCGCTCTCGGCGTTACTTTTCTTCCAAACAGCTGCTCACTCTGTATAAATCGCAAATCCGCCCCGCCATGGAATACTGTTCCCACATCTGGGGTGGTGCCCCCAAAACCTCTCTCAGGTTTCTTGATTCCATTCAGAAGAGGGCAGTTAGGTTAATTAATGATTCATCTCTAACAGAGTCTCTCCACTCGCTCTCTCATAGACGTACTGTTTCTGCTGCATGCCTCTTGTACAGATACTTCCATGGGCACTGTTCTTCTGAATTGGCTTCTATAATTCCCGCTCTCTCTTTCAAAACCATCTGAACATGTGCCTCCAACATCCATTTACTGTCCAACTTCAAACCCACAGAACCAACTTTTCATCTTCCTCATTTTATTCATTCAACTGCCGTTTTCTGGAACAACCTTCCTTCATAAGTACTTCCTCAAAATTACAGTCCACAGAAGTTAAAGTCCAATGTCAACAAATATCTTCTTTCGTCTTCTCAACCTCCAACCCAAGTACGGTCCTAAGTACCATAGGTTCTAATACCTCTCGTCTTTGGGGTGCACATAAAAAAAAAAAAAAAAGAACAGGTAGAGAACTTTAGGTATCTGGGGCAATTATTTGCACAGGACATTTCATGTCAAACTGAGATTCAAACCAGAATTGCGATGGTAAAACCATCTTTCAAGAATAAACTATCTTTGATTACACAGAAGGTGTCACAAGAAATTAGGAAGAAGATAATAAAGACATATCTGGTGAGTGGCACTATACGCAGCAGAAACATGGGTTTCTGTCCATTTAATATTTTCCATCCTGCTGGCGCAGGATGGAAAAAATTAAATGGACTGAAAAAGTGTCAAATGTGGAAGTATTAAGACGTGTCCAAGAGCAAAGGAAATTTTTGGGTAGAATAAGATCAACTTGACTCAAATCGGTGGGCCACGTGATTCGACATGGTTTCTTATGGATGCAATGCAGGATACTGTGCAGGGAAAACGCCCAAGGGGTAGACCAAAAAAGACCATCGAGACATTGCTGGATGAAGCAGAACTTAAAACTTTGAGGAACTAAAACAAACGGCACAGGAAAGACAAAGATGGCGACAGCTCAGAGCAACTGCCGGTCACAAGATTGAATTACTGATGATGATCATCAACACCTTTTATTGAAATTAACTTAAAATGATATAATCTGTTTTTTTGAATTTTGTAAATTGATGTGTATTACTGGCAAAATAAACGGACTTTCCATTTGCAATTTACTTCTGCATTTAGCTCTTTTCTATTTTAGCCTTTTAGCTCTTCGCTATTTCACCTGATGAACTGGGATCTAAATATAGAAAATTATGGCTTCTTAAAGTGCAATTTTAAACAAAGTACTACAGAGTATCGAGGAACTGAAAGATGAAATTTAACTTTCCTTAATGGAAAAAAAAAAAAAAAAAAAAAAAGTACCTCCTGCTTATTTTCTGGATGAAAAATGGCTTTCAGTTTTGCTCTGTTTGACTTCTATTAATAAATAAAACACCCAACGACCTTCGTATTTCTTTACAAGGGCAAAATAGCAGTAGTACGTATTTATTACTGAAGGATAAAATACCATCATTAAATATTTATAGTGCTGGAAATAGAATATAAAAATAGACAGTTTTTGTTTCTGTGATCTTAAATAACTTTAAAATATGGCTTGAGATGTTTCTGCTATAACTTCTTGTATTTCTTATAATTCTACGTGATACATTACCCAGAAAATTTTGTGCGGTTTACCGTTTAGGGTGGCGGTTTTTGTTTTTTGTCTTGACCACCCTTATGTTTTTTTTTTTTTTTTTTTTTTGAAAACCAAGATTCAAATAAAGAACAAGATTTTTTTTTTTAATGGAATACGGTATTAAAAAAATGGCCCCCGCGGTAGTACAGGGGATATAATTAGTCCTTCCCACTTGAAAAGAAGCCTAGATTGGAATCCCACCAAGGACGCAAGGAATTTATATGGGCTTCATTGATAACATCGCTGACTTAGTTGGTCTTAGGCGAGGGTTACATGAATCTTTTATCCCGGAAACTTGGGTTTTTCGTTCAACAAAGAGGAAATTCGAACACAGAATATAAGCAATTTACCGATTCAATATACACAAAGGACAGAATTCATGGGATACCTGGGGGATGCTGTCACCCTCTCATTAGTGGACGAACCCACTGTTTGGCAGTTATACACGTACACTGCATTCACGTAGACGGTAATTCGATATCAGTAGGGATAAACGTCGTGAGTTAAGACTTTGAAAAAAGGATGATAGTGGGTGCCCAACGCATGGATCACTCAATCGCGCAACTGGTAAAGAAATTGCACTATCCCCGTTCGAGAGTTTGAAAAGTGTACCGGGGATACACAATTTCCAAAATAACATCTCATTGTGGATAGCGCTGTGGGTGGAGAAAGGCGGTGGATGAAGGCAGCCGTCGACGTATGTTTCGCATTATTTCAGCTAACCGGAGAGCGACAGTGGCACAAATCACCGTCGACTCCAACGAGGGAGGTGCCAGAAACGTCTCCCCTAAGACCATCATTAACCGCAATAGGTTATGGGAGCCGCCGACCCAACTGAGTCCTATTGCTAACACCACGACACAGGACTCTACGCCTCAACTGTACGAAAGAACATCGGCACTGACCTTGGATGATTGGAGACGGGTCTTCTGGTCCGATGAGTCCCGTTTCCAGTTATTTCCAGCAGACGGAGGGTCGTATCGGGCAGAAACCAGATGAAGCTGTGCACCCGTCATGTCACAAGGAACTGTTCGGGCAGGTGGAAGGTCAGTAATGGTCTTGGGCATGTCCATCCTTGCAGATCATCTGCATCCCTTCATGTCATCGTGCACCCACGGCGCAGTGCATAGTGTGTTCATGTCTAACGGCACCTGGGGTTTCTCCCATCTCCGCTCCACCCACAGTGCAATGGACTCTTCCACAGAGCCGTGGTGACTAAAACATGGTTCGAGGAGCATTCCAGAAATTTTACCGCCATGGAATGATCTTCACCTTCACCGGACATAAACCCTGTGGAGCTTCTTTGGGATAATGTGGAAAGGTCCTTTTGAGCTTTGGATCCTCCACGAGAAATGGAACCGAATTATGAACAGCGGTGCAGCAAACCTGGATGAAATACCTGTGGAATGCTTTCGTGAACTAGTGGACTCAATGCCTCGCCGTGTGACTGACCTTATCAGGGCGAAAGGTGGGCCTACCTGTTACTAAGTAGTTCCCCCATGATTTCTGTCCACTTAGTATACTGACACTTCATAGCCTTAGTTGCTCCAATCTTATAAGTTTACTAACATTCGTCGCGTACTTTAAAAAAAGGTTGGTGAGGGCTGTCTGTTATTCGAGTGGGTAAATGCATAAGCTCATTAGTATTCACGAAATTCTCGTCATCTTGACCAGTTGGGCTCGTGTAACAAGAAAACTGAAGTCAGCTAGAGTTGCAAGCATCGAAATCAAGAAGGAATATTAACTTTTGCTGGAAAAAGAGACTGGAAAAAAAAGTCGACTTTCAAGGAAAGGACGTCAAAAACGTTCTGAGTAAGTTGTGAGCGAATAATCAGAATAATGGGAAGGGACCATGTCAGTCTGTTACAAGACTGTTCGGTGTGCGAAACAAGTTGGTGAATAACATTTATCCGCATGTGAACCATTTGGTGAAAGACCAAATTGTTCGGGAGAATTTAGTGTCCACAGCAAAGCAATGTAAACTGTTGACATGGCGTGCTGTAAATGGTGAATTCACGATACCCTTCTGAATGTTTTTGATCGAGAATACTGACCACCTTCGTTTTAAGGCATATCCTACTTTTTTTTTAGGGATCCTATTAAAAAAGCAGTCGGGGACAGTTAAAGATTTGGATACAAGAGAATCTTGTTCGCTCTTTACTTTCTCATCTGTAAGTTGCATTTGGTAGGAAATACATGCGAGAGGGAGTTATTCAAGAGTTTGTACCATGGATGGGTTAAGGGTACGCAGTAAGCTTCCCCAACCAATTCGTGATCCTGGAAGAGCATAGGAGTCAATTGAGTAGGTATATTAAAAATAAGTAATTATTTTATTTCCACATCAGTGGGTACCCCTGAAACAGCCTGGTTGGGCTAGAAGGGTGTACATTGTGCAAATTCCATTTGAATGCATTCATTGGAATTGCAGGAGATCAAAACAGATTGACAGGTTGCAAATACATAACAAGGTAAAAATCAATACATTAAATAATAAACAATAAAATAAATAAAACACACAGTGGTGAATCCAGGAAAGCCTTTGCAGGGAATTCTTTTCACAAAGGGCTTATTGTTAGTTTTTATAGAGTTCTTTCACTATGTCCTGTCTACAGCGCTTCGAGCTGCAGAAAGATGAGGCATCGATTCCCAGGGAGTTATACATTCCAAACGTATTTGCCGGGAACACTGACCTCAGGTATTGCACATTTTGCAGACAAGATTGTAGACAAAGTGTTGAACTGCACCGGGTTCTTTGTGAGGTCTGAGGGTTTGCAGAAACATCCCAGATATCAGGCGAATCCATTTGGCAGCATAGAAGTTGTGCCAAGGTGTGTAGATTCCTCTCTTTGACTATGGTTTCCCAGGGTTTCATGCCCAGGTTTGTATAGAGCACACTCCTAGAGATGGTGAAAGAGTAACCCATCTCCCTGTTTAGCCATCTCAAAAGCCAATATTCAACCCCCGGGAATTCCTCAGTTGAGTAGAGGGCGCTCCTGACCAGAGTACCGAAGCGTAGAGCGGTACGGATGTTAAATTTCTTCGGACGATTCCAAGAGGAACTCCCGAGGCCTAAGACCGACCAACTCCTGCCGGATTGCCCAGTACGCCGCAAAGCGTTTTTAGCCTGGCCACCTTGAGGTGGTCTTTGAAAGTAAGCCCATCATCCCACTTCACATCGTTTACAACAAATAAAGAGCGAATTTCCTGCGTAGGGCTGTTCTCAGACTCGACAGAGTGCCTACCAGTCTTAGACCATTCAGTGACAGGTGAACTGCTTTTGCAGGCTATTTTCGTAATCTCAAGCTCTGAGTGTTTTCTGACCTGAACGTGCGGCCTCACTGTTGCTAATTAGCACCTCACACGTAATTTCATTCTCATTGACAGCTACATGGTCCTCTGAATTGCATGGGGTAGCAGGCCTGAGACTGTTTTCTTCGTTGGCTCTAGACGGGGACGTGTCCGTATTCGTGGAATTATTAGGTTCCGTTGCCTTTCTCTTCAATTTCGACCTTTTATTTAATGGTACTTTTTGATTTACAGGTGTTTTGCATTCTTGGCATAGGTAGGATTTTCTCTTCGCAATTGTCAATTCCGAAAGATTATTGAGACAACACACCCAGAAGCTAAGTGATCAGCTGACACAATGTATCGTAAACGACACAAGCTTTTGACATTGGCTGCAAGTGCATATACCGGAGGACATGCCTTTCTTCTGAGTAGGACTAGGAATATTTAAACTCAACCGTAGTGGCATTTGAATATCTTTCTCTCCGTGATTTTAGAACTTTATCTGGTGATGATTACCAGATTTCCTTGAGATTGCAGGCCTTTAGGCGGTGGGGTAGATACCACTTGGGAATTGAGCGCACTGACTGATTAAGGGATTTAATCAAGTAAATTGTGTGGCGACCTTGACCTCGGGCGGTTCTACGTTAACCGTAAGTCGTACTCGGGAAATGTTTCACTGTAGATAAACGACAGAAAAATTACAATAAAGATTTACCTGTCGGAGATAGTTGGACGATAGCTCCATCAATGTGTCGCTGACAATACAAAGAATCTTCTGGTATTAGATTCATCGTGGTGCACTGTTTTGAACAGTGTGTTTTTGGCACTAAACGCGGAGCAATTAAATGTGTGGCCGCTCACTATCCAGACAAAACCTCCACTCGATTAAAAGTTTTACAACATGGACGAAGTCATGCTGAAAATAGGCACATGCTCACCTTCCAACCTGCCCTTGAGAAGGGTCCGCGTGAGTCCTTTTATAAAAATAAATAAAAAATATTTTCTTTTTTCGAAACTTCTGCATTCCTCCTTTCTCTTCTTTTTCTTTTAATCCTTTCACCTCATCGATTTTGTTAATTTCTGATCCCTATATAATAAACTGAATCGTCGCAGCCACCGATTGTCTTTTACCAAACTGTCACACAACTAATTGACGTGGATCCGTTTGAGGTAACTGATAATTGGGACTTCCATTTAAAATGCCGTGAGCCAACCACTACCTGTGCAAAAGCACATCCGGGGCTTGGTTCTTTATAATATTGGCTTCAGAGTTCCAAATTTTGAATTTCGTTAGTAAAAAAAAAAAAAAAAAAAAAAAAAAAAAAAAACCGAATAGCATTAAAGAACATCGAAATAAATTCAGCCACTTAGCCCGTTCTTAGGAATGATATACTTTAATTTCCTTGTATATCTTGATAAGTACGGTTTCCGTCCCTACCTCGAGGAAGCGGGCCTCTAATATCTAAAATTATTTTTCTTCTTCGGAACACCGCATCCACGAATTCATTAAAATATTTAAAATTTATTTTATTAGCAAACAGGACTCTTAGACGATCTCTCTCCGTTAATTCACCAATAGAGCCTTCTAAAAGATTTGAGAAATCTTTTAGAAGATTTGAGACTACTTACTGACAACAATTTAATATAATATGCTCTGAAGTCTCCACGTGGACAGAAGTCAGAATCTCTGAGCCCCAGTTCAAACAGCCTAAGTGCCAAGCTGTGACCTGTTAACAGGAACGTGGCCTTTAATCCAAACTGCAGCCATGGTTTAGTTCTAGAATTTATAATTTCAACAGACGGGAAAAACAGATGTCTGCCTACCCTTGTCTGATCCTTGCCCTTGCCTTGTCATCTTAAACTTAAGAAAATATAAGAAAAGCACCTGGGGTGGATGGGATCTATCCAGTTATATTAAAGGAGGCGGCAAAGCAACTAAGCAAACCCTTTCGCCATAATTATAAGAGCATCCTTAGACTCAGGGGTGATTCCCACGAACTGGAGATGTGCAAATGTATTCCCAATTCACAAAGGCGGATCGAAGGGTGACACGAGTAATTACAGACCAGTTAGTTTAACTTCTGTTCCGGGTAAAATAATGGAGTCACTGGTTAAAGATGCATTGCAGTATCATCTAGACAAGACTGCAGCAATAATTCAAACACAGCATGGGTTTGTTAAGGGAAAGTCTTGTCTGACAAATTTGATAGGATATTATGATGTGGTTACAAAGGAACTGGATGCAAAAAATAATTTTGATATCATATATTTGGATTTCAGGAAAGCTTTTGACACTGTTGCGCATGGAAGACTACTGTACAAATTGGAGCAGAATGGTATTAAGGGTAAGTTGCTACAATGGATAAAAGGATGGTTAAGTGTGGGAGAAGACAGAGGGTGGTAATCAATGGGTGCTGCTCTTCTTGGACTAATGTTATTAGTGGAGTCCCACAGGGTTTGGTGTTAGATCCGCTGTTGTTTTGTATATTTATCAATGATATTGATGAAGGTATATCAGGCTTAATGTCGAAGTTTGCAGATGATACAAAGGCTGGCAGGGTTGTTAATGACAATAATGGCAGTGTGCTACTGCAACAGGATCTAGATAATTTGGGCAGATGGGCTGAGAAGTGGCAACTGAAGTTTAACCTTGACAAATGCAAAGTACTGCATATGGGTAGAAGTAACCCCATGAAACGTACCAACTGTGTGGTACTACACTTAAGGAGGTAGAAAATGAAAAAGGCCCGGGAGTAATTGTACAGTCAGATATGAAGTTTTCTGAGCAATGCAGACAGGCTGCCAGGGCAGGTCATGGGGTTTTGTCAATAATATACAGGAATTTTGCTACAATGGATAAAAGGATGGTTGAGTGGGAGAAGAGAGGGTGGTGATCAATGGGTACTGCTCTTCGTGGACTAATGTTATTGGTGGAGTCCCGCAGGGTTCGGAGTCCCCTCCTTTTGCTAGAAGGGAAAAGGAGGTGATTGTCCCTCTGTATAAGGCAATGGTCAGGCCACGCCTTGAGTGCAGGTCTGGAGGCCTCATTTTAGAAAGGATGTAGATTTACTTGAGCGTGTACAGAGAAGGGCAACAAGATTGGTGAAGGGATTCTCTTACCAAGAGAGGCTTAAGTTCTGCAAATTGCAGTGCTGGAGACTAGGCACCTGCACGGTGATCTGATTGAGGTATATAAGGCCTTGAATGGGTTGAGCACGCTGGATTCTGATGGGATCCTTCCACTTGTTGAGATTGCGAACCTAAGGGGACATAAATTCAAATTAAGAAAGGACAGAGGTAGAATAGATGTGCGGAAATTTGCCTTTAGCCAGCGGGTGGTTAATTGCTGGAACAAACTTCCATCTGTCGTTGTGGAAGTTGATAGGTTGAATAAATTTAAGGATGAACTGGACAGGCATTTGGAGGGAATGGTGCGATTTTTTTTTTTTTTTGGCTGATGCTGCATAAGCTCATACACTTGCTTTCTTGCATCACATGCCACTACTACCTCTAATATCATTCTCTTCTTTTCTAATTTAATATCAGAGCTAGAATATACATTATTTTCCATAGGGCGAGAAGTAATTCCTAAAATTAGTCTTTCGAATATTATGCTTTGTATAGTACAGCATACCAGCCAGAAGCACATTAGACAGAGCAGGGAATCTACCTGCAACCACTTGCAAGGTGTCATTAGAGACAGCCCGACACGCACGAGTGATAGATAACAATACAAATCGCTGGGCTTGTATAAGATGCCATTGTATCAGAGAATTTTCCACTCTATGTACCCAAACTCCTAAGGCGTAAGTTATAATCGGAATGAAGACAATTATATAACAAGTTCAGTGAGCGTCCTTTAATTCCCCAATAACACTTCACAACTCTCCTAAGCTTGGAGTACAATAATCTCACTTTATTTTTGAGATAATTTATGTTCGGTAAAAAATAATCTTTCTTTCAACATCAGCTCTAAATACTTTACCACTCTAGCATATCGAACCGCTCCACCAGACAACCGTACAGTAGGAGGCCGATTCACACTGAACTTGCCTTTCAGTAACATCTGTACAGTCTTCTCCATAGATATTTCTAGTTTATTTCGGCTACTCCAGTCTTGCAACGTGACCAAGGCATTTTCGGCTCTAGTCTCAAGCGAGAACCACCATGTCATCAGCATAGTCTATACACTGAACTCCTCCAAAACTATTTTCCAGGAATTTATCCATGACAATGTTCCAAACAAAGGGGCCCATCACCGAACCCTGAAGGCATCCAAGACTTATATTTCTAACAACTTCACAGAATTTATTTTTAACTTTTGTAGTTCTGTTAGAAAAGTAAAGTAATCTTTGAAGACTTTATACAAGTTTTTAGGGCATTCTGCTTTCCTTAACCTAGCCACGACGCTCTCCCACCAGAGTCAGTCGAAGGCTCCCTTAAAGTCAACGACGATTGCTAGCATCGCTCAATTCCACAGCCTGGATTAAACTATGTGCGGCATCCTCTGCATTTTTTCCTTTCTTAAACACACATTGGTTTAAATAACACAGATTTATTTTCGTAACTAATCATAAGCCGACCAATGACCAGCCTATAAACTTTTCCCAGCACTGATAGAAGAGCAATGGGTCGATATGCACCAGTTTCATTCTTTAGTCGATCTGTACTTTTTACAATCAACCTCACATGAGCCTCCTTCAAACTCCTAGGAAAAGCCTTAAACATTTATTGTACAAATTTAATATTTCGGGATTTAACACGAATGCCTGCTTCATTACCTTGACCTCAATCTTGTCTGGGCCCGGTGACTTACCATCCCTTGCTCGGTCCACCGCCAAACTGACTTCATCCAAGGAAACTCACATTCATCCAAGGAAACTCACATTCATTAAACTCAGTGTTATACTGCTCCTTTTGTTCCTTCATCTGAACCTGTAGCGGCGTGAAGTAACTTCCATCAATTTCTGGAAACAGATCATCCAGTATCCTGTTCACAGAGTCATCCCAATTTAAGGTTTGATTATTACCTAAGCCGATTGTGCTAGTTATATTCATAGTTCCTTTTTTATTAGTTATAATTTTAAAAAATTCCCAAGGATCTCTGGATCCTTGACATAGATCTCCCAATGAGATCTTTTACATTCACTTATAGCGCTACAGTATTCTTTCCTTTTATTTCTATAACTAGTTAAATACCCATTCAACAGATCAATATCGCCAAATCTCCTGTGCCTTTGATATTGCCACCTTATTCTATTTTTTTGCTTCTGTAGCACAGTTATCTGTTCACACCACCAAATGATAATTGGGACTGTCCAGGTTCGGTCCGGTGGACTATATCTAACGGCTGTAAGAACAACGTTGATATTGAACAAATGCTATTTAAAACTCGATACTTTTTTTTACGTGTACACAAATGAAAAGCAAGAGTTGTCTTGAGTACAAGGAAGATTAATCTTAAAACAAATCGTAGTTTTCAAACTACTAATCACCTGTTCCCGATTCTTAAGCCCTTTTCATTTCCCCCACCATTTACGCAGATTCTATTCTAAGGTATATCGTAGTTTCATTGGTGTTTCTTTTTAATAGAGGTCAGGACTTCATTATAGTTCTGCGTAGTGCAATATGATCTGTTTGTCTAAAGCATTTGTTGTTCTTTCGGAGTGTTGTTTGAGATAATGTAGAATAATCCTCATTTAATTAAGCTCGCTAATACTTGCTGATTAAGGACAACGAATTTGGTTCATTAATGTTCAGATGCGTGTCTATTTACATACTCGAGTTAAAAATTGTTCTATGTAATCGATCCATAGCAAAAACCGGGTTAGAACAACCCACGCGAAACTAGATGTAACAGAAGATCTGTTAGAAACATGCAGCGCATCAATGGTTCATAAACATACGAAGATTATTCTTTTAACTTGATTTATTAAAGATAACTGAATAAATTGCAGTAATTTCTTTAGTGCGGGCCACATACCTTAACACCCAAAAAAATAAGGCATATGAGTGAGGTCCTAGACCACAGCTAAGAAGGTACTACTCGTGTACCTTATTTTCTGCTTCAGAGATTAAAAAAAATACCACATTATAATAGGATGGGCCAACTAATTAAACAATTTAGTGTCATTCTTTTGCCTATAAATATTTAGGTCTATATATGTCTGTAAACCACGCTTACTCTTACAGAGAGTTTGACCGGATGAAAAATCAGAGTTTCGGATTACAAGAAAAATTGTAACTCTTCCATTGAAAGCGTATTACACTACGCACGTTAAACTCTAGTACAACACTTCTATGTTCTACGTTTCTGGATTCTACACTGAATCCTGTCATCGAGCCTAACCAGGAATGACTGATGGACGTTCTTTTGACACATTAAACTTGTTTCAAATCACATCCGTAAATAATTTTGATGTATGAATACATTAAAAAAAATACAGAAGTAAGATGAACTCTTTCTAGTATGGTAAAGAGAGGAAATAATGAAGATTCCACAGCTGCCTTCCACAAATAAAAAAAAGGAAATACTGTAATCACACGCCTTCAGTATGCTGAAAGGATTAGGGTTACCACTACTTCAATATTGACAGAATCATATCTCATTCACAGCCAGTGGTTGTAAGAGCTCACGTTCTCGCTAAGTGACAAACGTAATAAATGTCTCTCTCTTTCCACACAAACAAGACATCTCTCCTGAATAAAATACGAAGGAGCAAAGCTATCACATTTCAGTTTTAGAAGTGTAATTGAATATATGAAAGTTATCAATTACGATTCATCTCTGTAAAGGAAAAAAAAAAACTTATTTTGAGGTCTCCAAAGATTAATCGAAGCACCCTGATGGTAGCACAATTGGTAGAATTGCCTTCCTCCCTCCACCAGTTGGAAAAGAGTCAAGTTCGAATTCTGTCCATGACCTCAGGAATTTTTATGGGTCTTTTTCACAATTTGGTTAAGTTAGCTGGTCTCAGGAGTGGGTAGCATAGTTTTTGATCCCAGAAACTTGGATTTTTCATCCAGCAAAACAACATGCACTTTACAGATAATATATACCGCTCATTATGGACTAAGTTGCTGATTCACCCAAACCCCTACCACAACGAAGGGAGAAGGGTATGGAATCAACGAAGAATACTATAGAAATCGATTTACAGAGTGCTGTTTTCAAATTAATCAGATGCCATATGCAGAATTTTATCATAACATTGTTGAACGCATCTTCAATTACAAATATTGACGAACTCAATTCCAAAATACTCTATAGGTCTATTTACAATTAATGGGTACAGCAGAATAGTATTCCAATACATATGTCATAAATAAAACTTAAAATTCAATTACTGTTTTTATTTGATTTCGCATCAAGCCCTTGACAATCAATCTTCTTTAAATTGCAAATAAAAAAAGGTATCTTTAACTGTTAAAAATCCTTCAAAGTTTTCTATGCTTGAAGTTTCTTCAGTAATACAATGCTCCACAAAATTAAAAGAACAATGTTTTTCATTAATATTTTATTACGAACAGTGTTCCCGAAGGCGAATATTTGATGTGATAGGCATCCTGGCGTGTAAATCCTGAGTATCCAATAAAAATCGATCTAGAACCTTTCATTATGTAAATTATTCATGATTATAAAAACATCGGTTACGACCACATTACTTCATTCCTGTTTTTCATTGATATCTTTATTGCAATCAGCGAATAGTTTTACGTGGTTGTCTGATGCAATACCCATAACAGGAACAATGCTAGTGGTTGAACATAATAAGGTACCAAAACAGGATTAAAAAATAAATCGGGATCAGAAAAGAAATGGACTTTTTTTTCCGCAACGAGGCAACACACAGGAATACAATGTAGTCACTCATCTCAGGACAAGAGCTGCTCCCTGACGATAAGTCTTCTGTAGGATTTGTCCTCAATGAACTTCTTTTAGTTAACATCCATCTCCTGAACATTTTGGAGCATCTCCATGGGGGGGGGGGGCTCTTAGAGAAATCGGGAGAATTCTTCAATTACACACTGCCAAAAAACTTGGCGTATTTAGCGTGGTTTTCGTTGCCGACGCGCAGATTTCAGATCCGTAGATGACTGGCTGAAGATATGGGTAAATGTATTGAAGCGTGTACTCAGACTCAGTGACATGAAGGAGGTGTTGTTTGACAAGCCAGCTGGATCTGCAGAATTTGTTACGAATATCTGCAACGTGGTATTTAAAGTTGAACTTAGGCCCGAAAATAACCCCGAAATCTGTGCTTGGTTATTAGTGGGATGGGGTTCCATGGGTTTCCAGGTTAAGTTGAGTTGAGTGTGATTTAAGTGTTTGAATCCCAATTGTGCAGATTTATCTTAAGAGAGAACTCTAATAAGTATATAATAAGATTCCTTAGGCTGTTTTTGATGGTTTCTGAAACAGTATTAGGTCGGTTGGTCTTGTGGATCCGATAGAGGCGCTTCAAATCATCTGTGTGACTAATAACATCTGTTTGCTGGCATAGGAATCGGTGGATTGCAGCCTTAAAGGGAAGCCCGGAAAGAACTCCGCCCTGAGGAACACCTACACAGACATTCCTTGTGGAAGGTTTTTTTTTTTTTTTTTTTTATGTTCACGGTTAAGTGAAGGATCCTAGTCGTAAGAAGCGACTTTAAGAATTCTAGAAAGTTGCCCTTGATCTGATATCCTGAAGGAGCGGCCGAACGTCAATGCATTGGGATGCGAACTGGATATCAAGATATACAATTGCCATTTCCCCCCTATCTTGAAAAGTTTCCGAATGGTGTTGGCGGTTGCTAGCAGGTTGGACCTACTTTTCAATGCATAATGAATAAATGTGAATCACATGACAGGACCTGGTCGGTTAAGATGGGAAGGACTTTTCCATGAGGCTTTCGTTATTGGTCTGAACTGTGAAACCGAGGTGGGCTACTTATGTTTTAAGAATTGGCAGTTCTATATATTGGTTCCAGGCTATTTGAAAACTTGGAGTGGTGAGGATTCCATTTAGGATTCCCAGGAGCGGGAATGATGAAAACACTTAAGCTCTTAAGGATAAATTATGGGACCCCATCATGTCCAGCGCATAATTGGTCGAATATCATTCATGTCCTGGATAAGGTCTCTTTTTGTTATGAGAGATGCCAGAGTATCTCGCTGAAAACTGTTGTCTGATGCAAACTTTGGCTTAAATCTTGTAATATAGACAAGCCATTCGATCGGATTAAGTTGTTGCGGAAAATTATCGTGCCTTGTCTTAAACGGTATATTCTCTATCTTGATTGTTTTTATCGATGTAGGCTTTGAATTTTCTTCTGTTAAACTAAGCACTAGTTATTCAGTATGCAGTCCTCTCTAGTGGGTCTGACGTGGCTTTCCATTCCACATATAGCCTTTGCTTATTCTGAAATTCAAGGCTGAACTGTTGGTTCCACCAAACTTTTTTCCGGATAAAGATTGAAACAGCTTTTTACGCTGCGGTTCGAACAATAGAATTCACCAGCAGGTAAGGAAGTACAGCCCGAGCTGTGTGTTACATTGATTCAGGGGTTCCTATGGAAAGATCGGCGCTACAAAGCTGCATGATGTCTTGGATGTGATTCGGAGAACGAATGCTACTGGTAAGTGGCCTGATATGGAGGCTGTTTCTAGCTGGCTGTCAAAGGTGGGCAGTTTGTTGCGTAGATTACATCTAACAGGTTAGTGCCTCTGGTAGGGGCAAAATTCTGGAGGGTCAGACCTACAGCGGCCAGATTGTAGGATAACAATCTGCGAAGACTGTGTTGGCCAGAGCTAATAGTGAAGTCTCCACAGACAAGCACGTAATTTTGCTTTGGGGTGGCATTGATTAATGATGCAGTTAGAGACATCTTGCATAGTGTTCTTAACTGAGGGCGGGTGGGGGATGTAGACTGTGCACATCAAGTCCCTTGCCTTGAACGCTAAGTGAGACACTTGCAGCTTCAAACAGTTCTGTTTACAGAGGGACTGAGCTTGTCAGTGAAAATTTGTGAGTGTTGAAGTGAATGCCTACACCAACAACAATTCTCCGCTCTCTGGAGGCAAAAATGCCAGAGAAGCAAGTAGGTCGAGAGAATACGAAGTCCTCTTCATTAGGGGACAGCCAAGTCTCTGTAATGCATATCAAGTCATACGACCTTGACAAGAGAAGGAATTCCGTTGTCTGAAGCTTATTTATCGGATTTCTTGCGTTTTGGTAGAAAATCGTGCACATCACAGAAGTTTTGGTGTATGTCCTTGTTTGAGCTCTGATGGCGTTCAGATATAGTCTATGATTCATTCTGGGGGTAATGCTCACTTCGATCTTCATGCGGCCATTGGGAGTTAGTCGCAGGTGATCATGTCGCTGGCTAGCTTCTGTGACACTATTCGGACTTGTTGAGAGGTGGTAGTCTTCATTTCTATCTTCATATGTCCCTCAGGAGTTGGTAGTTGATCATGTCGCTGGCTAGCTTCTATTAGAATATTCGGAGCTAGTGACAAGTTCGATTCGGAATAGCCTGAATGTTCCGCTCCATTATTAGACTTGCTGGCGGGCCTGAGTCAACTTTTCACTTCCGTAGTCATGGTATCAGACCGGTTTTAAGTTGTACAACGACACGCAATTCTTTGAAGATTACTTGCCATCCTTAGTACTGAAGATGTAGCTGTCCCACGGATCAAGCCAAAAACACAACTGCTAATCTAACTACAAACTTATCAGCCTCGCATCTTCTTTACCTACAGGGGCACTTGGAAGAGTAGAAATGTCTCAAGAGTGTCTCTGCCGGTCAAGAAGATGCGAGGCTGATAAGTTTGTATTAGCAGTTGTGTTTTTGGCTTGCTCCATGGTACAGCTACATCTTCATTACTAAGGATGGCAAGTCATCATCAAAGAATTGCGTGCCGTTGTGCAACTTAAAGCCGGGCAGTCGCAGGCGGAAGGTTGACATAATGTGTCACACTGTGTCGTTACGGCACCATGGAAGCAGTTTCAGGAGACAGGAACCATTACAAGAAGAGCTGCCAAAGGTCGACCTAGTGCTACGTCAACCAGAACAGACTGCTATCTGGCTTTAACAGCAAAACGGAATCCAAGGATGTCCTGTCACCAACTGTCTCTTGAGGTTACTGTGGCCACAGGGGAAAACATTACCAACCGGACTGTGTTAAGAAGGCTCAATTCAAGTAGGCTCTACGCAAATAAACCATTAGTCTGTAACCCATTAACCCCAAACCATCGCAGAGCTCGTCAAAACTGATGCCATGAACATTTGACTTAGAGCCCTGACAAATGGAGTACAGTTCTGTTCTCTGATGAATTCCGTTTTAGCCTTCGTCGATGATCTAGTTTTGATGGTCCACACCGACTACATTGTCTTGCTGAAGGACAGAGCGAACCTAGCCCTCACAAAACTGCAGCCCACAGGTTTCTCATATCAAGTGAGAAAACTGAGTCAATCTTGCTTAAAGGATCTCTCCAGATCTCTCCTATAATCAAGATCGCCAACAGACCCATCAGACTCTACCCAGAGATAAAATACCTTGGCATCATACTGAAACTCACATTCTTCCCACACATTTATTTCGATCAAAGTCAGGAAATACACGGCAATGATCTTGGCAGATTAGGGCCGTAAACAGAGCCCTAGCGTTAATATACAACTCCATTTTCTTTCCCATTGTTTGTTACAGAAGTTCAGTCATGCACAAGAGCTACCATCCGACGTAATAAGACAAAGCTTGAGTCTATCTAAAGAAAGTGCTACTCATAATTTCCAGAGCCTGTGATACCGCGAGTACGCAACTCTTCAAATCCTAGCTGGATTCAAGCCCTTCTACCTTGAGGTGATTAAGAAAAGTCTCTTCCACAACTTAAGAAAGGAACAAGCAGAGATCCTTGACTTCCATCTTGTCCTGGAAAATGATCCTAAGCCTAAGGCTTGTACTCTGCCTTAGGATCATTTGCCAAACTCCTTGGAATCTGGCAAGACTCTTGGACCAATACCACCAAAGGTGCTATAACCAAGCTCTTTCTTCCCTCTGTTACCTTCACCTGCCCAAAGCCTCCATCCTGGTTTTGGCCGGGACTTCAACTGACCTTCATCCTCATTGGACATGGTCCTTTCAAACAAAAACTCATCACTTAGGGATAGAGCAGGATCCTCATTGAATTTGTGAAGAATCTGAAACTTGGGGCATCTGATGTACACTTTTCTCCTTTGCGACGACTTTAGAATTGGACTCAGAACTAAAATCCAAGCTATTCTCCAACACTAGGAACACCTCTACCTCCAGGATGAAACTCGTTACCTCCAGGATGAAACTCGTTACCTTGCTTTTACTGAATTTGCACAGTCAACATTTCAACTGAGACTCATCATACAGCGAAGAAAGACCCAATGAACAGATCCCTTTGGAACATGATCACCTACTGCCACTACTCTTCCTCTTAAAACTCTAATGTAGCTGAGACCTTTGCTGGAATGCGAGATTGCCTCTTATGGAGAGGATCATCTCGGACACTATATTTGCTAAGTAGAATGTATTCTCCTAGGGGGGTAGGATTTTCTGCTAACCTTTCCGGGATGGGGCATACTGAAACTCATTTCAGGTAGGATTTACCGCTTTCCCCTCTAGGATAGGATTACACTGCAAACCCCTACTGGGATAGGATCCGCCAGGTTTTCCCCTGAATACTTAGTGTGGGACAGGGCTTTGGCACCCTGCTGACTACCAAACAGCACTTCCCTTTACAGCCCCCCGTGCTGCATTCAATCTGGTTGAGCTCCCAACTCAGGGTTTTCTAATTACATCACCCCTTCCGCAAGAGGATGCTTCTTTCTTCATCCTTCTTTCCCCTACTGTCACTCCCATTCACTTTTTTTTTTTTTTTTAACTTTGCCTCTGTCAGTAAGCTCAGGCGACCCTGAGAGAATTATGCACTGCCTGGCTTAGTTCCTAGTGATCGTGGCGAGCAACGTAGAAACCCATTAGGGATTCTGAGGCCAAAAGGCAGAATAACAACAGAACCCAACGCACTACACCCACTTATGGCTTTTACAGAACCTTTTATTTTACATGAGAAATTGCACGGTTGTGAGAAACCACCGGTGGCGCTTCAACCCAAAACACTGTCCACTGTGTAACAGTTGGAGGGATCATACCACCGTACTGAAGTGACATGTGACCTTTGACTAATTCTTATACAACTCCTATAAATGTCCCTTATACCTGTCCGAAATTTCTGTTATTCTATGGAACACCACCATCACAAGCTGCGCGAGCCACATGTTTTCTCCGTGTTCTGTTAATTTTGTCTAACTATTACTGTATTTTGTTTTATCTTTCTTCTGCTAAAATGGCAAATGTTTAACTCTTAGTAACATAAAAAGCTAATAGCTCTTTAACTAACCGAACCATGGCTTCTATCCAGCATCATTTCTTTTGACCATTCGTGGAGGCAGATTGTTCAAGACCCACGTTGAACTCCGCACACTTGTTTGGTTGATATTAGTCTAATGATTGGAAATTGTTGCCCTAGACACAGCTGTTTGGGTCTGTTAAGAAATATAAAAAATTGCAGAATTTCTTAGCAATCAATTGGGTGGTACTTTTCTGCCAGGAACAGATTTTTCATCCAGCAAAGACAAATTACCATAAAACACGCAAAATTTTCCGTGTGTTTGAAAATCTTTGCTATGTTAGGCTGATATATCAATACAGAGCAACTAAAATGTTTACAGAGCCATGATAAACATCTTTGTAATGAATCAAATGTGAAAAGGTCTAACTTATCCAAATTGCTTTAACAGGGTCCTTATTTTCTCAAGGCGCTGGTGGTGACAATAAATGCAAAGAATTATCCAAAAGCATTAAAAGGGTTATTTATTATCCTGCATCTTGAAAAAAAAGTCACTGTATTCTCTATGACTCCAACAAGAAGAGGTAAAATACATTAGATTTATTGTACCTAACCATCACCTACACACACATGATTTTCTTTCAATAACCTTCCCAGAATCGCTGCAAAAAAATGTTGTCCTGAGAGAACCACCTCTTTATAGATTCTGAGTTGATTAAATTTTACTAGTTTATTATTATGTTCACCTTAAAGAAAAGAATTCCAAAAACAGAAAAAAATCTTAATGTCCATTAATAAAAAAACCTTGACAGGTACTTAAGAGTAAAGACAACATATCCAAGTAAACATCACATCCGTATGAAATATAGAAAAAGAGGGGAAATGAACACTACACTGTCTTTTTTTTTTGCGATTTTGAACTTTAATTTATTCATTGGCACGTAGAATGATATAACGAAGAGTATTCTTCTTGTATCACATTATTCATATGTGCACACAACGTCAAAAACTTTTGCTAAACTCTGAACTATCAGTATGGTGTTAAGTATACTATCCTACCAAAAGTCATCGGAACACTTTGATAATTCGTGTTCTTGAGTCGCTAACTGTTTTTCTCCTTAGTATAAACTTCATGTAGTGTAATGAAAGCTATAAATAAAAAAGTTGACATTTATTTCTGCTAGGACTCAGATACTGCCGCCTCGTTTTTCTTAAGAAAAAGAGTTTTCCGTTGTTTTATTTGCTTTACTTTTTCTTCGTAAAGTTCTTTGTAACAGGAAATTACGTTTAAAGCGATCAAACCATCCACGACTATCATTAAAAGCTTTTTCATTCGCACTCACTCCAAATTCTTGCTTTAGATTCATATGTAAACTTGGTGCTTTGTACACAAAGGGTATACGTTGTTGATTCATATTCCCAATCCACATAAGCAAAATGTTTTCCATTCTGTCCATAACATTCTGAGATTTTCATTTTCAGTAATATTTTGTGCAGCACTGGCTGAATGTAATTTTTTTTTTTTTGTAAGCAGATCTTGCCTTAATTGACAAGAAAAATCTTGTCAAACGTCCATCAGCTTGTAATGTTGGCCTACGTCTTGTTTCGAGTGTTATATTTTAATTATTAAAATCCAGTAGGAAATAAGTAAAGCACATTACAAAAATGTTGACTGCATACTACGATCTGAGGTATTCGTGAAACTGCGAGTTGCATTTCAATTTTTATTAAAAATACAAAACGTGTACGTTGTGAGGTACATACAGGAAGTAAAAACAGTGTAGTTAATTAGTAATTTACTACATCGAAAAATACCAACCACCAGCCACTTAAAGATCGTGTGTTAATGCACTCTGGCTTCTAACTACTCGGCTACATCATTCGAAATATTAGTACAGATCCACAGTAAATAAAGACAGGACTCTAAGTGCTATCCACTTAGCGTTCCACGAGGAAAAGAAAACAAAAGAATAAATCCGATATCTTTCTTTTAGTCCATTATTTATCTTTACTTTCATTAAAAGATTTATATAAATTAACTGGAAAAGTTTTGTAAATATTCTCTGGCTGCTCCTCGATTTTAGAATTAAATTTATTGAATACGAAACTAAATTTTCATCTAATACTAACTCGTTCGGTTTTCGTGAATCTTTCAATTAAGATAAACGTTTAAAGTTTGCTGAAGTTTTTCAATAACACAAGAAAGAAAACTTAGTAATTACCAAGAAACATTAATTTCGACTTTATAGCGTGTTTTTGGTGGTTAAAATTAATTTCTCTGATAACACTTTCTAAATTACATATCAAAAGCAAACATGCGTAGTTTGCAATTGTTTAAATTACTGCAAAGATATTAAAAAACACCCAAGTGATTGATAATCGAGAAAAGGAAAATCAATTGTAAAATAAATCAAAGAAATAATAATATACTTTCCCATCATTCTATTGATTTGAATTAGTAATCACATTTATAGACTTGTCACGTGTTCTGGTCGATTATAATGAAATTAAAGCATCTGCTACTCTTAAATGCAATATATTTAAGCATAATCCATTAAAGAAAAGATGGTCTACATTCTCCTCTTCACTTTCTCACGAGAATCATCATCGTTCTCTTGAAATATTTTCAGACATAAATTATGTTACAATTTAAAAATGGCCACAGAATGGTTACTAGATGCTAAAGAGTGCTGATAAACCTGTACAGAATTTCTAACCCCCATTTTATCATCAACGAGTAATTAATATCTAACACGAAACACTAAGCCCAAAGGAAACAGTAAGCCGTTGCTTAGCAACACAGGATTCAGAGTAACATATGTCTGCCAGAGTGAAATAAGAGTTACCATAGCAACATAAATGAAACTGTTGAACGTTTATCAGACTAATTCGTGTCTTTTTAGAAGAGTGTTTTTCTAAAAAACAAAAAAAAATAAATTAAAAAAGGTACGTCTAAAATGTAATACTGCGATGTTTTTATTTAGATTTGTTTTTTTAAAAAACTTATTTAAAATATAACAGAATGAAATCTGATATTTAAAGCTGGTGTTAAATAAACTTTTATTTTCAATTATTGATGTATACAGACCTCATTTCGAAACATAAAAAGAGATGTTATTTCGAAATAAAATCCTTATGAATAGGTTATTTAAAAAACAACATTTTCGTGTTAAACAAAGGAAGTTTGAAAGGTTTAAAAAACAGGTTCTTTTTCTCAGCTTTGAAAGTTTTAAAGTATTTTCTTTATAAAATAAAATAAAGACAGGAGAAGCTTGACAGATTGCTTTTATAAAATAAAACCGTTTCGTTTTAATTAAACATAAAATAGCCAAATTTAAAACGCGAGGCAAAATATTGATTTCCTCCCCCTGTCGCTCTCAACCTCCTGGAGGGTCACAATCTACACTTTGAGAACCCCTACGATTTTTTCAATTTTTATTTAATATGAGAAATAAAAAAAAAAAAGTACAAAAATTACAACTTTTCTAACCAGTTAAAAATAAGAGAAAGAAGAAATCGATTATCGTCCAATCATTTAAATATATTTTCGAAAAATATAAAATTTTTCAATTCTGTATTGTTATAATAAAACAAAATCCCGATTTACTGAATATATTTCATTGATGTTGTGTACGTGTGTAGCAGCTTTGTTTATGAATATTTCTTCCCTCATTTATGAAATGCGTGGCACTGGCAACAAAATTTCAATAGTTGAATATTTTTTTTTAAGTATTCAAAAGGACGTTCATTTACAATTCATGAATTCGAAGCAAAAGAAAATAAGCCAAAGGGATTATTATGGCTGCCTCCAAGATTCACTTTTGTTCTCCTGTAAATATGCAGTAGATAAAATAAAAAAATATATATCAGATGTAGAGAACTGCACTTGGAGCTACACTTGAAAAAAGAAACTAAATATCTGTGTTAAAGTTCACCTGGTAAGAGCACTGCACTTGATCAAGAAGATCATGTTTTTTTATTTAAAACAAAAAAAGAAAATTATCAACAGAATTATACACTCGCTATCAAAAAGATAAGAAATCTTTATTCAGTATCTAGTAGCACCACCTTTTGCCCGAATTACCGCTCATACCAGTCGTGGCATGGATTCCACGAAGTGTCTGAGGGAATCCATCTTCAGATTTTACCGTTCCTCCAAGACATTTGTCAACCGCTGTATTATGGTCGGTCGAAAACTACAAAGCCAAAATTCCCTTTCCAACATAACCAGGACATTCTCAACTTAATTCAAATTTGGAGAATTAGGCGGCCAGATAAAGGAATGTTTCTCGAATTGTTCACTATTACAACAAGTTGCTTCCGCAGGTAGTTGAGGCTGACAGTTTGAAGAAATTCAAAGGTCAACTGGATAGTTACCTACATGAGGAGTTAACTACAAGACTAGTCCATGGACCCACAGACCCATCGTGCAAGGTACTCCACTTTCCAGGCAGGTGGCGGTGGTTGCTTAATATGGGACTTGTTTTTCTGGTAAGAATTAGAACCCCTGGTGCGTATGGACTAACGTTTCACTGGTGAGGTCTACGGGCAACTCTTAGGAGGCCATGTGCACCCTAGCGTATCGCCTTTTCCACGGACAGAAACGGGATCTTCCAGGGCGATAACGCGCAGTGTCATCGGGCCCGCACTGTGCACGAGTGATTCGAGGAACACAGTGAAGATATCATCCATCTTGATTGGCCCCCCTGATCTCAATCCAATTGAAGACTTGTGAAATGTTTTGGAACAGGAAGTGAGGCGTATGGACACGCAACCGTCATCTATTCCTACACAGTGGAGAGTCTTGCAGTAGCACGGCTGCAGTCCCTAAGGAAGTCTGCAGATCTAGTGGAGTCAGTGCCTAGGCGAACTGCTGCTGTTATGCTACGTGGCCAAACACGGTATTAGGTAAGTGGTCATAATTCAGTGAAACCTCAGTGTATTTACGTATATTAAACGGAGAACGATATTCACATAGTTCTGTACTTTCTACTAAAGCTTATTATTGGACGAAGGTACAAGGTTAAAAACTCTTGCAAATTTTACCTTTGAACTCAGACATAAAATACCTCGCTTTCCTCATCATTGCCTTTTATATATTCACTGGACAAAAAATTAGAAGCCTTTTGCAACTGGCATCAGATAATTAAACGTGCGGGATGTAGATGTCACTCGATATGATCATCATCATCTCTTACCATCAGATAAATACCGTACGCTTTGCTGGGGCTTCTTAGTCGATCCGGGGAAGCCACGAGACCTTTCCGATTTTCGGAAACCGTATTAGTGTTGGAGCACATTTAGCAGGAGCCACAATTGAGAAAACAAAATGAAATTATTGGAGTCTCAATTATTGACTATCTCAGAAGTATACAAGGAGTGGAAGACGAAAGGAGAATGAGACTCTAAAAAGGAAGAAATACGACAGAAAGTCGGAACTCCAAGAACGACACCGCAGGAACTTGAAGGAATTGTGCATCAGAAAAGGGCAAGTGCATTTCCATAGGGTTAGTAATAGCCATATAATGAAAGGAAGCCACAGGCTTTTGCTGCACAGACAAAAAGAAAAAAAAAAAAAAAAAATCCAAGTAGATAAGAAAACACAAATTATACGCTTCCCTCCTCATACAGGTAAGTATCCAGTAGACTTTAGAATTTATTCAAACTGTCAGTCTCAACTACTTGGAAGAGCAACTTGTTCCAGCTATCAACAACTCCCTGGCTAAAATAAAACTTCCTACATCTAATCTAAACGTCAAGCCCTGTAATTTGAATTTATGACCCCTAGTTCTGGAATTGTTTAGAACATAGTGCATAATGTTAATTGTTATGCGGCTCCGGGGGGGGTTCCCCCATCTCTGCGTCAGACAATGATCAATATAGAACCCTGTAAAGGCCAGATTTATGTATGTTAGTGAGTGTTCGTGTATATTAGTGTGAGTTTGTGTTGTTCATCCAGCTTTTTAGCCTAGGGGCCTGTGTTTTACTATCCAGTGCCACAAGGAGGTGGGCCAGGCAGTAGGGAGCGTAAAGCATTGGCAGGGTGAACCCTGTAGTAGCTAATGCTGCAGACAGGGAGAGCCTAGTAAAAAAAAAAAAAATGAAAGGTTGAAGGTGATAATGGGAAGACAGGAAGTAGGCGGGGATTAAAGTGGTAGAGAGGAAGAGAAGGGTCAGTAGTAAAGGCATTGCCTGGTTGAAAGGGGGGGACAGAATGCCCATCCTTCCCCAGGGGTGGGATTTGACAGATGGCAATGGTTTATCCATCAGGCAAAGGAGGACACCCAGGTTGGGGGAGGGAGAAAGAAAATCCAACTCAGGTGATAGGAATGAAGGATCATAGGGAAAAGGGTCCCTCTGTTGGAGTGCCTGCATTGGTGCTCTATCCCACACTCGCCAAGACCTGTTGGTCAGTGTCAACATCCCACATGATGCTGGCTAACTAGCAACAGCATGGTGTCTGCTTGGGTTGGCGGGGGCTGCTATGGCCCTCTACCCATCATCCATCTGGGAGTGGGGAAGGCAGGCAATTTTATCCATTCATAATCCTCATTCACTCTCTGCTCTCATTCTGGTTTTATAGTTTTTTTCTTACATTTGTTGGTGACTATTGTAAGGGAAAATGGAGAACATGCTATGTAAAAAGGATACGCGGAACATGACCAGGGTATGTCTGCCAGGGGCAAAGGTTGATGACATTGTAGAGCAGATATCATCTTTTAAGGGCACAAAAAGTAATACAGTTGCACACGCCGGCACCAATGATATCAAGAGTAGGAGACCGGCAGAATCACTCAACAAGCACAGGCGACTGTTTAAAAAAAGCCGTGATTCAGGGTTGAATTTGAAAGTGTCTGAATTTGAAAGTGCGCAGCAAATGACTTTAAAAATACAGTTTCACTCTGTGGCAGGACTTGAAGAATCTGGGAATTGATAATAATGTGCTTATACGAAACATTCTGTAAAAAAAAAAAAAAAAAAAAAAAGTTTGAAGGATTCGGCTGGAGTGATGCCGCCAATTTCAAGACTCGACTGTGGAACAAGATATGTGATCTGACCAGGATAGATTTTCACTGTTTTTGGCACCTATGGTAGCGTACCAGGTTGTCTCTTGTCCATTGCCCAAGCAGCTGGAGAAGATATTATGGTATGGGGTATGTTCTGTTGGTACAGACTGGGTCCGTTCATACCGTTATAAAGGTCGTGTTACCTCAAATGAATATCCTTGTGTAGAATTGGACCTTGGACTGCTTCATTTTTACCCGGATCGGGATGGACCCATTCAAGACAGCGCAACTATCCACTGTGCAAAAGTTGTATCTGAGTGATTCGAGAAACATTTCCCAACATCTTTCCTGGCCACATAATTCTCCAGATCTAATTGAGACTGTTTGAAAGTTCAGTTCTGTTTGGAGTTCTCTACCGACCATAACACAGCAGATGACAGATATCTTGATGGAAGAATGGTCAAATCTGGATTTAGACATCCCCCTCCAGCAGACACTTGGTGAAATCCATGTCACAACATGCGGAGACTGTAATTCTAGCAAAATGTATCCTACTAGATATAGGTTAAATTTTTTAGACTACTTTGGAATGAAAATAAATGGACTACTTTAAACAGTCTTAAAAACAAGTGGACTAATTATTCTGTATTGTTATTATATAATCCTTGTGTAATTGGAGTTCGATTGCTTAAAAAAAACATTTTTGTTTAAAAGAAAAATTGGTTTCATAACAACAAAAATCCCCTAAAATACAGCACCAAAAACCCAACAGCTGGAAGTAAATTCCGATAGTGTGTTAGATAGAATCTACACCATCTGCATCATGAGGTATCAATATATTCCTTTTCAATTCAATTTGTGAAAATTCAGTTTAGATTTAATGACCTTTCAGCTACTAATGGATTTTCTTTTGTGGGCGTTTCTTTTAGCTCTTCTCGTCCCACCGCTTTTATGGACTCAACAAGTCGGAGGCCACAACTCAATTACATCAAAGCCCTATTGCATGATTTGGATATAAGAATGGGAAAGTATCCGTAAGTTACTTTGCTGTCTCTACCTAAATATTTATTACCTTTCAGTTATCCAAAGTTCAGAATTAGTTTAATAAAACTGCTTAATTAACCAACATCTAGTGAGTGAAGCATTCTCTCCGGAATAAAATTAATAATCTTTAGAATTGTCTGGTTATGAGAAGAGGAATGAATTACAGTATAAAAATAAGTGTTAAAATAAATATCAAGGTTATAAAAAATAGCCCTGGAAATGATCTTGAACTTTTCTAGCACAACCATTTTGAGTACATGAAAAAATAATTAATATATCCAATAAGAATGGAACAATCGATTGGTATGTTTAGGTAGGATCAAACTTAGCAACAGTTTTCTATGACTAATATACCTTGATGGAATTTTTTTCCATGAACACATCTTTTTATCATAGCCACTATCACCCTTAGACGTATTCTGGCAATTTATTTTATAATGGTGTCTTGACTAACATTATTCCAAGCGATCTACAAGGTCTTCTTTAAGTTTTCTGAAATAGGTGGACTTCACGGATTAGATGATTCCACAATAGCTGTATTGCGGTTAAATTATGCGATTGGGGTGTCCACACGTTTTTTCAAAACCCACTCCTGTGACGTAGTCGCTAGAAAGTCTCTGCAGCTTAGAGCTGTGCATCGGGTCATTGTCTTGTTGTGAAATAAAATTACTTCCACAACGTCGAAGTGCAGAGGATATTGCAATATGTTCAAGAATGTTTTTATAGCTTTCGTTTCTTAAAATTCCTTCAATTCTGATATCACCCACTCCAGAAAAGAAAAACCCTAAATCATGGAACCACCACTGTGCTTGACTGCTGGCACTAAACAATGTGGCACCTTGTTTTCTTCAGTTGATCGTCTCACAAACCACTCTTGGATCCAAAAATTTTGATTCTTTCTCCCACAGTAGGTGTTTCCACTCTTCAATTGCCCAATACTGATGGTTCTTGGCCTAAGCCAACCTTTTCTTTCGATTTTAATAAGGGTTTACGGACCGCTACACCACATTGAAGTCCTGCTTGCTTAAGACGAAGAATTACAGTGGACGTAGACACGAAGTTTCTATTCGAATTGAAGTCATCTCGGGTTTCAGTAGCAGCAAGTCAAATCAGTGTTATGGTCTTATCTTGTGCTTCCCTTGTTAAACGCGGTCGTCCTTATCGTGGCTTGTCCTTTAGACTGCTGGTCTCCTTGAATCATCGAATGGTACTTTGTACTCCTTTGAATGAAACTCCTACTTGTTTGCCAATACCTCTCATGGAATAACTTTCTTTATACAGAGTTATAATAGCACTGCTTTTTTTCAACACTCAGCAATTATTTCTAGCCATGCTCATCAAGAAACACTAAAAATTACACCAAACACACCTCCTTGATGACGAGTGTTCGATTTTTATAAGTTACAGAGTTTCCGAGAGGAAAAAAACCATGCTACCCTCACCTGAAACAGAGTCACGTTTTTAAAGAGCCCATAAAAATTACTTACGTCATCGACAGGACTCAAACTCAAGTATTTTTCATCCGGTGTGGGGAGGATGCAATTTTACCAATTGTTCTATCCACGAGGGTAATACCTAACTGAAATGCAAGACGAACAATTGTAATCCATGACTTTTTTATCCTATATGCCAGTCAACTTTAATATAACAGGAATTTATGTGTATTACATAAGGCAATTTGAAATAATTAATTTATAAATAATTAGATTAAAGGTCATTGTATTTTTTGGGCATAGTCTCTTTCTGTACAAGCAAACTGGGTGTGCTACTGAACGCATCGATCTCATAAGGTGGAGGCACTTCGCTGCGAGTTGCCTTGGTACTGCAGTTCTCTAAGTGAAAGGTAAAGTTCAAATGGAGAATAAAATGTCCAATCAAAACATTATCAACCCCTATGTTTCAGCAATCGGCTGCCCTTCCCTGCCTGGTGGCACTTGTGTCTCTGTGAGAACGGATATATGTGATACTGTTGTTTCGCGCCATATTGTCCATACGAAGTACTTGATCGACATGGACAAGGGACGTGATCCCAGAAACTTCGAAAAAGGATTATTTTCTGATACCGGTTGAAAGGTGGCAGTATTACAGAAATTACGAATCTTGTTAACTATTCGCGGAGTACTATAGTTAATGACTTCCAGGAGTGGACAGAACTGCAGTCGCTAGACCAATGGATTCATTGGACTGCTGACGATTGGAAAAAAAGTTGCTTTTTCCGCTACTTGCCCAACAAAAACAACAAGCTGCTTGCCACAGAGATTCCTATGAGATATTTTCCTCGAATCACTTGAAGTCCTCATACCCGTAGACTGAATTCTGAATGCTAGAGTACCTATCCATTGTGACTGTCTGCACGGTAGTAAACTGATTATAATCAGTTCTCCCCACAACAGGTGGAAAATGCCAGGGTTCGAATCCGGTCAATGACGCGAGGAACTTATGGACTTTCACTCCGTAGTCGAGTCCATACTAAGCGTAGATAGCAAGGTCCTTACGTCCACCCCAAACCTCGGGCTTTTCTTCTACAAAACAAGCAAATCGACCAGAGAGCACATGCAATTATGGACATAACATACATGGGCATTAAGTTAGTTCCTGGGTGGTCCTAATATCAGTTTTATCCTTTGTGGCTGATCATCCCCTTCAGGGGACTGTCTTCCTAAATGGCAGAGGTGTGCTCAAGCAGGATTATGCGCCCCGTCACGTTGCCGAATACGAAAGAGACTTTCGAGGTACTTACATCTCTGCAAAGTGATTCATCTCATCTAGGTACCCACTCCAGAAAAAAAAAAAAAAAAGTTTCCTGGGCCAAATGACATAAAAGCCATTTCTTGTTACACATTTTGTGCCTCGTGAAACAACTATGAATAAGGAAGCATATTCTGAGGTTCTCAGGGTCAAACTTCGCCGCGCCATTCGTGAGAAACGTCAAGAACTTTCCGATATGAAGTGGTTTCTCCATCAAGACAATACCAGGCCCCATGCGGCTAATATTGTGCAGCCAGTGATCACTGACTTAAGTGCCGAGGGTCTGCCACATCCCCCTTAAAAATCGGATTTAGCCCAGCGTGATTTCTGCCCGTTTCCACGTCTGAAGAAAGCTCTGCAAGCGTTTTGCGTCCAACAAAGATGCTAACAGAGCCACAAAGGAAGCATTTCGCTGTCTTTCGAAAAATAGCTTGCAAGAAGCATTTAATGCGTGGCGAAAGTGTAAATTCGAGGGAGGGCAATTCGAGAAGGAGAAATCCACAGAATATTTGGGTGATGAAAATTAAGATGAGAGCTTGCAAAAGTCCGCTAATTAAATGATCACCCCTCGTACTTTCAGGCAAAGCTACAATTCCACTAGTAGTTTCTGAAGATTGTACGTTATTGTTTGGTAGAAATAGTGCCATCCGTAATGAGAAGACCTCAAGAGCAAAGCCTGCAGTGCCTGAACGTTATGTTTAGAAGTAATATTCTTTGTCTAGAGGATTTTTATGCTGGACAGTAGAATAATATGCAAAGAATATCCTTAGGGGCGCCACAAAAACAAAAACTGCACTGGAAAGGTTGAAATAAAATAGCTTGGTATTATTGATCCATGACCGAAAGGGATATAACAAGTGAATGAGCTCGAAGTGAACCACTGCAAAGTGGCATTTCTGAAAACTGAGACAGAGGGAAAAAAAACTTAAGTAGTTCTACCTTTGAATGAGGAAGGCCAACGAGGAATTATAATTTGGAAACAGCAAGATTTTTCTTCTTAAAGAGATGCTTCAGAGTCGATTAAAATGCCATCAAATTCATAAGAACGATCTTGTCGGATATAATAAGAAAGCCTTCTGCATAGTATATTAACAGAAGATTTTTTATTTATTGTATTAAGCGATTCCTAACAAAATTTGGCAACACTACTGTTCAATCTATAGATAATTACGATGTACTCTCTCCTCTGCTTTTGCCCAGCTGCAGAGTGGGAAGACCCTCTAAAACGACACATCAATACAATACATATAGAAGTCAGTTCTAAGTCTTGGTTGAGATGTCCAAGTCATAAATAACTCAAATCATTCCAAAGCCCATATCATCAATTAAGATGGCTAAAGCAAACCATACCAAATAACTGAATATCCACACCACATTAAGCTCTTCAAGAATCTATATCCCAGAGTCTCTAGGAACCAGGTACTTGCTGAGAAAAGCCTGCGCCATAAGTAGCTGCCTAGGACAGAACAAAGGGCTGGATGCCTAGTGGCACGAACCAGCACAAGGAACTGCCCATAACAATCATCACAACAATGTTGACAGCATTAACTTCCAGGAGATATCAAGAGGAAACCGAGAACGTCGATTATGTGGATGCGAAGATAAAGGAGAAGGGTGCCAGCAAGGATTTGCAGTGCGGGAGTGGAACCCGTGCGACAAGCACGAACAAAGACAGGAAGAAAAGTACCTGAACAAAAATTATGATTGAATGGTAAAGAGCCTGGCACGATGACACCAAGCTCCAGTCCCATAAGAAACAATAGGAAGACAACAGCTCTGTACTTTTTTCACTAAACGCCCATTCCTGCATAGCAATATAAGCAGGAATGGGCATTTAGTGCAAAAAGTACAGAGCTGTTGTCTTCCTATTGTTTCCAACGAGCATAACTATAAACTTTTTAATTTTATCCGATGAGTAATATCAGATAGAAACCTTAGTCGATTGTCAATTTTAAGACCCAAATAATCAGTCAGTTGTTATCATAAAAGGAGTAGACTGGTTATTAATTTTGATGAATGGAGGTCTATTTGCAGAAAGAGTGCCCTTAAAACCATCATACAAGTTTTGAATGCAGAGATTTTTAATTAAGAGAAGCTCAATATTTTAAAAAAAATCCTGTAAAACATTGGACTTAAATTTCCTGTGCTCTTGAATTACCGTAAAAAAAAAAAAAAAAAAAAAAAAAACAGAGACTAGATCGTCCACAATGGCTAACGAGGAATAACATTCATACTGCTTAAGAAGCCATTGATTGATAATTTAAGTTCCAGAAAAGGGAACCTAAAACGGAACCTTGAGGATAGCCACGAAAAACAGGTCTGCTTATGGAATGATAATTAGAAGCTACAGCGACAAATCTGTCGGAAAAATAATCCCTAATGGTTATATAAAGCTGCTTAGTACACTGAAGAAGACAGACGTTGGAGGACACTTCCCACCAAAGGGAATCAAAGGCGCTAAAAAAAAAAAAAAAAGTGCAAGTATGGATTGTGAGACGGATGAGTCTCAAATTCAACAATAGCATCTACAGTGCCACGACCAACAACCTAATCTTGGGAGGGTATCATTGGAGTACCCCGGCGGGAGTACTCCAATGATACCCTCCCAAGATAGAAAGGATTTAACTCTCGCTAACCTCAATTGAGGTACGATTCGCTGCTGGCACCAGTATCTGATGCGGGACCGCTGCTAACCCCATCCGAGATAGAAATGCACCTGCATACCTTAGGGTGGGCCAGGTGCTGGAGACTCCTTGGGTGTTAACATTGCATACTGTACAGTAGGTCAGGCCAAATGGCGCACCTCTTTGCAGGGTACTCTAACTCTGCAAGCTTTTTTTCTCTTTCCCTGGGTGGGCTTCCCAGACCAGGGATATCCAATTCTTGGCTTCCTCCCTACCTACCTCATCTGGAGGACGCCTTTTTCCTCCTTCTTCCTTTCCCCTTTATATCCTTCAGCTATCTCCCTCACTCATCCTTTTTTTTTTTTTTAGTTCTGCGTCAGGAGACCCCTGATGGAGAGCAACCACAGTACTGTGGATAGCCTCGCTCACGTCCCACTGGTGGTGGCGGGCAACGCGGAGTCGTACTAGGGGACCTGCGGTCAAGAAGCCAGCACAAACAACAGAACCCAACACTAAACTACACATGCAACACTTTTCTGGCTTTTACAGAGGTTCTTTATTCATCACAAGAGTACTGATGGCGCAAATGTGGGAAACCACAGGTGGCGTCTTACCCAAACACTGCGCCAATATGCCACGACCAAGGAAGAAAACCATATTGATTAACAGCATGACAACCCTTGTTCAGAAGAAGTGTGGAAAGCCTAAAGGATAGCAATCTTTTAAACACCTTCCCCAGGACACACAAGTGGGCGATCGGTCTATAAGCACGAGGTGAAAGACTTAGAGAATATTGGGCATTAAGCTGTCTAATCACAAGGTGTTCTGGATCATCAGCAGATTAATTATCAGGAGTGAAAAGAAAGTCGAGAATAACGTTTACTGTATCATGCCATGCAATAGATTCCATATCGTTGGAGATTAGTGTTATAAATAACAGAGTAGATCAACTTGTTCCTAGCAGTTTTATGAATTACACTCCAAAGATCCTTGTTACTCGAATTTGAAAGTAGTTTTTGCCATGATGATATTTTACTTAATGTGTTTACATAACCTTTTTTTTTTTAGATCGCGATAGATTCAGTCAATCTTTAAAAGTTGTGAGGAGACCAGATAGCTCTATGTTGTTGATAATTTTTTGCGCACGATGGACAACACTACGCCTGGCAACCGAAAGTTCCACAGTCCACCAGCAGTTAAGTGTGGAGCAACGTATTTTTAATTTAGGAGTGACGTTATGAGTTTTAACTAGATCAATCTGAATAGCAGAAGCCAATTCAAAAGATTGAGTGACAGAATTGGTTGCAAGAACTCTAGAAAATTCGTTATAGTCCGGATTGATCAAACAATAACGAGAAAGGGATTTCAAAGGTGGAGGTACATACAGTAAACGACCATGGATTACCAAAAAAGTAAAGCAATAGCACTGTGATCAGAAGTAGTTTTGTCATCAGTAACATCCCAGGAAGTGATAAATAGAGAATGTTAGATGAACCCTGTAATGTGAATGACATGTTAGGAAGATTAAGGATATTTAATTGATGCTGGAGAATGAAATCTTCTTCGAGTTGGCCACTAGAATAGCAGCTAAACGAGGATGGGGACTTCGCATAAAGTCACCCCCAATAAAAAAAATTTAAGCACTCAGCATTCTTAGAGCATAATCAAGAAATATGAAAAAAAAAGTAAGACCAAAAAAGGGCCAGTAATGAGGGCACATGTAATGAACTGATTACAGAGTCCAATAATGATTGTAACATGGCCGTGATTATCATAGTGTAAATTTCTGTCCCAATTCCTCATTCGCCTGAACACATACGTTTCATCGACTCCTCATGCGCTTGCTGTAACAGACAAAGTAAACACCTTTTCTTCTTTAATAGTTTACAAAATCTGAAGTTTACACGTTATTTAGTCACCGAAATTTTGTCACGAACTTCCAAACATATCAGAACTTGCTAACTATCTAGTTAAGCATGTCGACCATGGCGTGTCGTGTATTAAGTTTTCCTATTTGAAGACTTATTATGATGTACAAAGTTTGCTGAAAAGATAATCGACCCGTTGTTATTGCAGGGTTTTAGGAGACTAAGGCCATATTGTTGCATGTATATCGTCTGTAAATTGCGTGTCTTCTGGGGTCGCTATTTCTGTTTGCTTGACGAAAAACCCCAATTTCCGCTAGAAAAAAAAAAAAACCATGCTGTACTCGCCTGAGACCGAATAACTCAGCCACGATGTGAAAAAAAAAAGCATAAAAATTCTTCACATCATCGACAGGACTCGAACTCAAGTCTTTTCCACCCGGTGTGGGGATAAAAGCGATCCTACCAATTGTATATATATTTTTTATTTTAACATGGATAGTCGAAGTCCTAGGACTGCATAAGAACGTCAAAGAATACGGAAACACCATCTTCCGAATCTTAGATGGATTATCCCACATTTTTATACATTTATCATCAAGTGTATTGGCCTAAGCACAGATTGAGATCACAGCCTCAAATCAAATTTAATATATACACGTACCATACAAACTGTTTTCTGTTGAATTTTCGATTCAATCAATTTTCAGATTCAATTCACTTCCAAACTTAACTTCTCCAATTAATTAAATGATTACTTAACCTTAAAAAAGGGAAATATTTTTATCTCAAACGAGCACAAGGACAAAAACTAAATGTACGTTTTTCGTTATGTTTCTGAATTCTGTTCTTTTATCCCAGGATGAAAATCCCGATCCCGAATAAGTAGTGAACAATGTCCCGCATACCTTTGAGGAGCTAGTGTATAAATTAAAGCAGCTTTCATCCATTTGTGATATTGATTACACGCCTTCAATGCGAATGCTTTTATTAATCTTTCTTATTTAATGAATCTCCAACTTAAGTAATCATCTTTCCTGTATATACTTTGGCTTTTTGAGAAAGTCAAGATTGACTTTTAAATTTAAAAGAGGAGCCCAAAAGTCACACTTAAGTGGATATTTTGCGCGCAATGACTATGAAAAAACAGAATAAGGAATCAAGAAACGGATTATTTACCTTCTCGGTTCATTTATGCCACGATTGGAACAGCATATCCATATTCTTGAAGAATTCTAAATATTACATCACATTTTAATAGTGGTATTGCGCTTGCATCAAAGAAAACAATCCCCAGATTGGTTTACTTAAGAAGATTCAATAGTTGTAAATAATTCTGGTCCGAAAAGTGTTTCATATTTTGATATATCAAACTAGATTAAATTTTTCATTGTTTTAGACTAGAATTTCACAATAAATAAACTCTCAGTGATATAACAGAAAGCAATCTTTTTAATGGAACATAAAGTCTCTTCATTGCAGACAGATTACAGAGCATATTTCTTCAAGAATCACTGAATTCGATAAATAGATTCCGAAGAATAACCCCTCAAAATATAATCTGAATATTCCCAGTTTGCCTTTAACAAGATTTGATGATCCAATCGTTGGAATTATAACCTTCCTGTATCTTGATTCCATTTTCCAATAATGTCAAACAAGAAACAAACGTCCTCTATTAGTCCACTTTAAAAAAATTAAATATATTATATAAGATTATTTTGAATGGGAGTCTTACTCGGGTGTGTAGCATACAATCCCAAAGAAAGCGTTCTTACTTGATATGTTGTAGAATTATTTCCTGCGTATTTCCTCTTTGGTTCATGTACTTAAAGCAAAGTTGAATCGTCCATATATGTCTGTGACCCAACACGCTCAAGCAGAGTTATGATCTATCAAGTACAACATCGCATTAACACGTTACCAAATATTTGAGTAATGTTTCCACTGTGCATTTACAACTGATTAAAAGCTTTTCGAGCGTCGCGTGTTGATACTTAAGTACACAGAAAGATATCCTACCTGTATAACACCTAAAAATAGCCTGGAGTTATCAATACCACTTTATCCTATATAGTAAACTGTAAATCCATTTTACCCATGAAAACAGATGTTTATTTATAAAGTAAAAAAAAATAATAAGCTGAAATTTTAGGTATCTAAAAAACAAAGTAAAAAAAAAATCCAAAAAGAAAGACAATCAGAGATTACTGAATTATGAACACCTACCTAATACCCCGCTGGGCATACAGCCGCTGTTCTCATAGACATTGACTCCACTAGATGTCTGAAAACTTCCATATGGATCTGCAGATGCTGCGTGCAAGATTTTTCACAGTATCGGAAGAGGTAAAGGGTGCGTGTCCATACAAAATATCCCACAAGTGTCCAATTTGATTGAGATCAGGCGAATTTGGAGGTCAAGCAAGATGGGTGATATCTTCACTGTTCTTCGAACCACTCGTGCACAGTGCGGGCCCGATGACACGGCGCATATCATCTTGGAGGATCCTATTTCTGTCCGGGAAAAAGGCAAATGGCACATTACCTTTTAAGAGCTACCGGTGAACCTCACCAGTGAAACGTTGGTCTATACACCCCAGGGGTCCTAGTTCTTTCCAAAAGAAGATGTCTCATATTAAGCAACCACCGCCACTCTCTGGATAGTGGGCACCGTGCACGATAGGTTCACGGACTGGTGTTGCTTGCGCCACACACGAAGGCGCCCGTCAGTGTCAAAATTTAGATTCATCCACCAACACACTCCTTTCCAGTTCTCCATTTCCCAACCAGCTTATCGTTGACACCACAGCGTTCGCCGTCGACGATGACCAGCGATGAGGAGATGGTGCCTCTTGGATAGTCTGCTGTGGAAAACTCCATACGTCTGAATGTTCGGTGCATCGTCATTTGGGATATTGTTCTTGCATTCCTCATATTGTATTGCGATATCAACTGTCGCAGAGTGACCTGCCATTGAGCCCGTATAACACGTTGCACCCTTCACTTACTACGAACATCCACTTTACGTAATCCTTTACAGTTCTCTCGGTGTGATGTGATCCGTTCTACACAATTCTTTGTGCATCTTAACACAGTGGGGGGCGTGAGCAACCGACAAGACGTGCCGTTTCTGATAAGGAAGCACTCGACACACGAGCTCCGAAAATCATGCCCTTTTGGAACTCCGTGATATCTTTATCATGTCCCATAACTGCTACTTTATCACTTTGACTTACACGATCAGATGCAAATTACCACTGCTGTAGGGAACCAAGCTGTTCGGCATTTTATACTGTGAGCTATACGGCATTTTATACTGCGAGCTATACGGCATTTTATACTGCGAGCTATACGGCATAGTCCAATACGAATGGGGTGGTTACAATTCAGTGATTACTGAGTGCATAACTGTACCCATATAGAGATGTAAATTGGTGCACTTCCAAACGCAGATAATGTAATTTTATTAGTAGGTATTTTTGTGATTGATTTGAATCCTCTTGTAATCTCTACTTGGTGAACTCAGAGTTTTCAAGAATCCCTAATTTTGTAACGTCATGCAGATCTGTTAGAATAAGAGTCCTATAATTACGTCAAATATTCCTTGGAGATCAATGTATATTTTCTGATTTTAAAATCTTAAGAATTTTACTTAGTTAAAAGAGCTAAAAGTTATGTGTTTTTAATATAGAATAATTTTTTAAGTTGCCAATTAGATTAAAAACGGTCTCGAAAAAATTTCAATTTAACGGACACCCCTTCCTTTTATTAGTCCATAAAATCGAGGGTTTGTTGTAAGTTTTCGCCTATTTTGTTAAATCCTTAATGATGTTCAATACGGTGAAACTACAGTTCTAGCGAGTCCACCTTCACTAAGGACGCAAGAGAATCGAAGTTTGGGGGAGTGTGGGTTGGGACAAATCTTGTTTTTAACTCTCGTTATCTTGTTTTTAATAATCAAGTATCTGCATGATATTAAAAATAACAATCCACCAGTCCTTTTAACAACAATTTTCTATTTGCTCATTAGCAGGTTATTAATCAACATTAGCAATTTTTTAACTCTTTTTTTGTAAGAATTCTTTTTATTGATTTCGGTGGATCACAAAACTCCTAAGCTGAGCCATTTTCTTTGGAAATTTTTTTCTCTTTAAGGAAATTGAACTGTAAACCGCAATTTGTTAGTTCAACACAAATTAGTAACTGTAACTCTTCAAGAAAAACATCTAAGAGAAACAATTTGGCTTTTTTTAATGAGGAACGTCATTGTACACACAAATCTGTCCGAGAGATCATTAAATTGCTAATGTCAACCTTATTCTCCAGACTATTGTAAATCTACTGCATACCACCTCATATAAAATACTAGAAGCCTTTAAATTTCACTCAATTGACATCCAAGGTCAATAAGATCCACAGGAAAACTTTATTACAGCTTTGAAAAACAGCAGCAAACGTCCATTACCAGTTATTTACCACCTGTTTGCAGCCTTATCCTCTTCATCATCACAAGCTAATATGATCGGTAATCTTTCAAAATGCACTAGATTAGATATATCAGTTTTCAATTAAAAGTTTAGTAAAACAAAATAAACACCCTTTCGTTGTATTATTTAAACCTCATATTGTTTGATATTCACAACCAACCAAAGCAGTTTAAACTCCATCACCTCCCCGAAAACAGAAATTTTTAAGATTGACCATTCATATAAAAACTTTTCCCTAACTTTAGTTCTATACGAATATTTCTTAGATATCTAGAAACTTTTAGGTTTTTTTTTTTAAGTCCATTAAGTCTTTTATTTAAAAATTATCTAAATATTTTATCTGTTATTTATTTATTTGTTAATTGCGTGTTCTGAAGTGTATTTTCCGTTTTACTGAAAGAAAAAACCATTTCCGGGAGAGAAAAAAACCATGCTACCCTCGTCTGAGACCGATTAACTCGGCCACTTTGTGAAAAAGGCACATACAATTCCTCACATCATCGAAGGGACTCGAACTCAGGTCTTTTCCTTCTGTGGGAGGAGAACGGCGATCCTAGCAACTGTGCTACCAACGAGGGCACGGAAATACATTTAATTATAATCACAGTCCTCCATACACCAGGTGGAAAAGGCCCAGGTCGAATCCCGTTAATGGAACACGGAATGTTTATGGGCTTTTTTTACTCTGTGACTGAGTTAATCGGCCTCAGCGTACAGAGCAAGGTTTTTTCCCCAGAAACTGCTTTTTTTGTCCAGCAAAACAGGAAAATCGACCAGAGAACACACGCAATTTACAGACACAAATACGGGTTTATGTAATCAATAACGGGTAACCTTAATATAATAAATAAAAAATTACAGTATAATTGGATGTGCACCATCCGTCCATGTGGCTTTACACGTTCTCAGTCTCAAAAGCTCTTCAAGTGGGCGCTTGTCTGATCTCATTATGTCACTTATTTTCCAGCGGTTCAACTCGATTTCACTGTTCCCTCATGGTACCAATGTGGTTTCAATTAAAAATAATTGCCAATTATCTCTGCAAACTACTCATCTGTATGTTGTTTATTAATTAGACACAAAAGCAAAAAATATATAAATTTAATTTTTAAAAAAATCGTAATTTACACAACTTTTACATTTAGGTATTAAAGTGGAAAAATAAATATTGTATTCATACAAGTCTGTATGCTTTTAACCAATTAACTTGACCACAACCAATCAAACAGAAGAATCCTCGTATTTCCCATTATCTGAAAAGTAATGATTACTTATTAAAAATGATAAGAGAAAACCAGTTGATCATTTATCAATAAACAGCCTAATTGAGAAAACCAATATATGATATTACCTTTTTTTCCAATGCATAAAAAATACGAGACCACATCGCAAAATTAATGTGGAAGAGACTCCATAAATAAAAAAGCAAGCACGCACCATTGAACATGAAAAATGGATCAGATTATCATTATATCTGGATAATTTCTCCATTCCCTTCAGTTAGAAAACATGATTTGCAGATCTCCATTGCCATTTCTTTGAATACCACGATCCTCTCACATATTATCAGTAAAACAAAGTAATATATTAAGTAGACACTCTATTAGATACATCCACCTAAAAGATTCCTCTTTAGCACTCAGAACAGCCTGGGTTGTTGATGCCACAGGGTTGTTGGTTATACTGACTCAACTGCGTCCTGCAGGTGTTGCAAACTATACTTACGAAAGCTCGTTTCACCTCATCTCAGTGGCTCAACTGGATTGATATCTGGTGACTGCGGCCGTCACGGTAGGTTGAATTCATGTTCATGGAACCAGTATAATTCTGGCCCTTGTGACATGGTGCATTGTCCTGTTGTAAGAAGCCACGAAGGGATGCACACGATTAACAATTTCCAGGTAACTTGTGGCACCAAATGTTGCTCCGATGGTATCAAGGAGTGCAATGCACATCACAAAAACTCTTCTCACATCATTACGCCGCCACCACCACCACCAACAGCCTGCATTATTGAACACCTAACAGGATTGGTCCATGAACTGATGTTGTTTTCGTCATTTTTCCGACCTCATATCAGTGTTAAACTGCAGGAACCAGGATTCTTCAGACTAGGCTAGGTTTTTCCAATCCTCTACTGCCCCGTGTCGATGTTCCTGAGTCAGTTGTAACCGTAGTGTCTTGTTTTTTTCGCTGACAGGAATGGAATCCGGTTAGTCGACTTAAAGATATTATCCTTATGGCAAGTTATTGGTTCTGAAATGGCATTTTGGTTAACTTTGTTGTACCGACTTGTTATTTGACTGATTGTAGCCTTTCTTTGAACATATACAACTCTTAGCAGCCTTTTTGGCCATTCGCATCAGTGAACTCTTGCCGACCTCAAGATCGGTGTTGACTGAGTGCTATTTGGTTATCGAACTAATTTCGATACACCGAACACAGTCGTATGTGAAACCCCAGCAGGGTTGTGGTTTTCAAAGTACTCATATCGGCACGTCTGGCACCAATTACTATGCCACCTTCAGACCACTTTCAAAATCATTTAAATCTTTTTTCTTGCCCATTCTCATTCTAGCACTAAATTGCATTCTTCATATGTATCTGCCCACTTGCTTTATATCGTATAGTAGAAACATGTGATACTGTTACTAAGGGAACACTCCATTTCTTGAAAAGGGTAGGTGGTATCAAATGAAAATCATGGTGCTACAGCAGCGCATAAATTGATGGAAAGAAACCATATGACACTGACAGAGTGACATGTAGGCAAGTCAGTCATCATTGAATACTGTCAAGTTCAGAAAGGCTTCAGAAAGTTCAGATTGGCCTCAGCAACTGGCCTTAATAAAAGAATTATACAGAGTTGTATTGCATCTTATTTTATGGACAGTTATAACATCAAAATCACAGAACGCAAGCCCTCGTGGGTTGCACAGTTGATATAATCACCGTCCTTCGAGTTAGTCGGCCTCAGGTGTAGACAACAAGCCCCCTCCCCCCACATATCCAGATTTTCGTCCAGCAAAACAAGCAAATCAACCAGGGAACACGCAATTTATAAACACAATACACATGGGCTTATAAGTTCGGTCTTAGGTGGCTCTAATCTAATATGACAGGCTTTGTTTGTTTGTTTGTTTTTTTGCCACCATTTGTGATTGTTTCTTGTGATTTGAGCTTAGATCATTGATCGTCGTTCCTGGAACAACGAATGTCATGAGGTACAGTTACAATCTAGGCAATTCCGCTCTTCCTACACGATGGCACTTGTACTATGGAGAGAGCCATTTTCTGTTTCAGCGTGACAATGCACCATATCATACTGCACAGCATGTAGTGGCTTTTAGTTTGAAGACATGGACGTGCAAACGCTTCATAGGCTCACCCAGAACTGCGACAACAACCCCACTGAATATTTCTGGAATGAGCTGAAACGTTGGCTTCGAGCCAGTCGCCAATGTGCATTCAGTAGATGAACTGACTGCTGTGCTGAAGCAGGAAAGGACCAAAATGCCGCCTTTCTGTTATCAGAAATTGGTTTGGAGTCTGCAGAAGAGGACGTTATTAAATAATGGCATCGATATAAGGTTCTTTGAAATACGGAATGTTCCGTTAGTTTTGGCAATATAATTTGAAAATGTTTTATGTAAAATTAAAGTGTTATATTTTATATTTAACATGTTTAAGTTAAAATAGTTCAAGAGTAAGTTCGGACCTTTAATTTCTCTTTTTACCTAATTAGTAATACTGGGTAGAAGCTAAATTGTGTTAGGCCAGTGGAACACATTAAGGTTCAGCAAGAAAACCCTGTAGCCTTCTAGGCAAGCCTTAATTACTGCAAACTGTTGAATTCATTACTCCATTCGCAAGCTTAAACGGCTTCCAACAAGAAAGCTCTTGAATCTTCGCGTAATGGATCCAAGCGAAACCCATTCTCAAAGCTAATTAAAGAAGATAATAGCTGTCAAATTTTGACAAGAAACCACGTTCTGAATATCTTGCGCCACTCCAAGGCTTCTTCTTTGTCAAAGCTCCAGGGGTCAGATTAAGTTTATTAATCTTCGATGGCGTAAATACTCTAGTCACTGAGGATTCGTTAATGAGAGCCAAGCTGAAGACAAGGATTACTTTTAAGGTAACTGAAGCAATTCCGAGAGCAAGGACGTAAGTAATTGAATAAGGAATTATAATTAGCCAAATCTAATCACTTTCTTAAGAATTCCAGACAATTAGAACTTTGTATAGGTTTAAAACAAAACTTGCGAATCTTTTGTGGTCTTGACAATAACAGGGCAAAGAAAAGGATTGAATGATGCTGCACGGTATTAATTAGAATTCAATGTGATTAAAGATGAATTTAAGCATATTAAAAATAACTGTAGTTCTTGGTGTCAATAAATTTGTTTAGATATCATTAAAATATCTATGAACGTTACCTACTTCAGTAATCACAAACTGTAACGTGTTGTGGTGGGTGTGTTTTATAGAGAGATATCTTTATTTTCCCTGCATTGTTATTTATTTTGTACCTTTTACACCTTTTACTTCCTATTGGTATATATATATATATATATATATATATATATACACCCGTTACCTTAGTATTGTTTGCTGACAATTGTCTGTCTTTGAGACAGCTCCTCTCAAAGCACTAAAGTTCACAATATAGCCTGACTGCTACATTAATTCTCAATCTGATCAGAAGATAGAAGAGCTGAGGGCTAGTTTCATTACAAACATGAATTTTGGGTCAAATTGTAGGTAGATCTCATGAGAAATTGAAGCTGACACACAAAACATTTAACAACCAGGCTATTTACACATACACAATTATTAATAAATGGGCTCCTTTCTTTGCTCTCGTGGGTAGTACAAGTTGGTAGACCACCATCCTCATCGGGTGAGAAAGACTCGAATCCTGTCGATAACGGGAGGAATTTTTATGGACCTTTTTCACAACGTGGGTGAGTTAGTCGGGCGAGAGTAGCCTGGTTTTTTCTCTCGGAAACTGGGGTTTTCGTCCAGAAAATCGACCAAAGAACACTCGCAATTTAAGACGATATACACTGAGCAATATGGCCTTAGTCGCTGATGTTCCTAAAACCCCCTACAACAACAACAACACCGCCCTCCTTCATTTAAATTTCCACTATGTTTATATATTCACTTTCTTTTGTACCTTTAAAATTCTTTTAATCAACGTTACAATGAAACTTTAATTAAATATAACTACAATTAGTATTTTCAAAATTCGCTTCAGTTTGATTAACAATGCAAATATACAAACTTACCTCTTAATGAAAAATGTTGAATTGGATCAAACCTCGATCAAACATTTATACTTATAATTCAAGTTTTCATGGATTTCACACTACCTAATTGTAATTGAAATAATTGAAAGTTGATAATGTTTTTAATTTATTTAGCCTTAGATATGTAAGAATACCTTAGAATGTAAGTTAAGAAAATTTATCTTACATTAATATTCATTTTCAATACTTTTCTTTCATTCTTTACTAAAAGATCCAACCAACCAATAAATGATTCGATCTATCCAAATATTCACTAACACAGACAAAAATTTTATTCACGCATCTCTACTATAATTATGTCAGTTCTTGCACAACTATTAATGTTTATTGACAGTCCTACTGGGCCACTTAAATTTTTTCCACGATACCTCTTTCTGCATCACCTGGAATATCCTCCTGAAGTAAGGATACATCATTCGCTTCATTGTATTTTGGCATCAATCATTTACTTGCAATTGTTCTGGATGATGGAACTGGGCAACTGAGCTCAAACAAACAAATTCAATACGCTTATACCCTTGTCCACAATAAGCAACAAGTTGCAGTTTGCCAATGGAATGCTAAATCTCGATTCGGCCCGTTGACTGCCTAGTGCCGTCTTTTCTTTTTCTGAGCTGTATCCCCCCTTCTTTCTCATTGCGTCCCGTCAAGTTTAATCATTCACTATTCAACAGTAACTCAATATTAACATTATTTTCACTAATTATTTTACTTCAAGCGACAGAAATAGAATAAGTACTGTAAATCTTAAAACTCTATCTGTTAACTTTGAAATTTTATTTCTATCTTTACCTGAGGCAAAGCCGAACGGGTCTGCCTGCCCTGAGCACCATACGCACGCGTTAAAAATTACATTTTCACTCCTCAGAGTCAAACTGCTAACTCTCTTCCACCCTTCCCTGAGTTGCACTGGGCTCCATGCACCTATTTCAGCAGAAAATTTCCATTACTTCCCAGTGACTTTTTTCATTCATCTAAACAGCATCGGTGGTTCAGTGGTAGAATGCTCGCCTGCCACGCGGGCGGCCCGGGTTCGATTCCCGGCCGATGCAATTTTTTAACCCCGGGGGCTCACATCTAGTGAGTATGGGCTTGGCACACCCAGGGTCCTGAGCTGGATATCATCATTCTTCTCTTTCTTGGTGATTCCTTTCTACTTCTGATTCTCTCTCTCTCTCTCAGGGTAACTCGGGAATTTTTTTTTTTTTTTTGGCTGGCGCAGCATAAGCCTCTGGCTTCCTTGCACTATATGGCTAATAATAATAATAACCTTAATAAATATTCAAATTTCTTTGTTCAGTGGCCATTTTTGTTTATCGAGAGTCTTCTCTCATGTTTGTTTGTTTTTTTTCTTAAAATAGAAAGAGACATCTTTATCATTATATTTTAAGAAAAATATAAGGATAAAGGAAAAATATAAAAGAAAATATATAAAAATTAGAAAATAGATAAGAAAAAAAAATTCTGTTAAAATAGTCAATAATGTCAGTGGCGCCTCGCTGCTAACACAGTGGAACAAATCTGAATAAACACTCACGTTTTCATTATTATGTCATGGCTCAAGAGCCCCATCTATCGTCTTTTTCTAACGTTATTAAAACATTAGTTCCAGAATTTACGAAATGTCAGTGAATCTTTCTAACGATTACAAATGACAGTTTCGCAAGTCTGTTTTTATTTTATAATAATTTCATACTTTATTAATTCATATGACATCTTTAAATCGCGAATATTTCTTTTAAATGTAAGCTTCCTGCCAAATTTACTCGCTTGTATCCAAAGGAAAAGATTTAAGAGAACCAGGCTTTCAGTAACCCACCCAAAGATGAACCGGAAGAGAATGGGGGAGGAAATATTTAAAATTCACTCAAACTTTGGCCACAGAACTTTTTCTACATCACTTGAAAGAAATCAATTATTAAGTTAAAAGGGAAAACATCACTGCCTCGATAGTCAAAGCGAAGATTCTACTCCAAGAAGAAGATATTCCGAGAAACAACCGTGGAAATTTGATAGTGCAGTCCAGGTGGTCATAGATTCGGAAGGGAGGCGAAGAGGCGTACACTGAATTACTTCGACGTTCAGGAAAGAGGATTTGGTATTCGTGTAGGAGTCTTATTAGGAAACGGAATACTAAAGACAAGAAATAGAAACCATGGATATTTATTAAGGAAATATCTTCTTAATGCAGATAATGATGGCAGGAGTTTCACTCACAAACAAGAACTGTAAAAATAACATTTCAAATACAAGCGAAAGAGAATACATTTTTTGTTTTTAAAAACACACTATTGAATGAATGAATTAATTTAAACATTCCGTTGTTTGTTTGTTTTTTATTCATTTTCAACAATTTTCTGTCATTTAAGTTAGGTTATACCCTAGAACAGAGGTTCTCAAACTGTCGCGACGTCCTGGGGAGGCGCTATAATTTACCAGGGACGTCGCGGATGATGTTTATCTAAGATTTCCATGGCAAATATTAAAAATGTATTAAGAATGATTTTTTTTCTATTAGATTATATTAGATATAATTTTATCTGTATTATTAATGGAAATAATTATAGAAAATATTTCCCTAGAATGACTTTAAAAAAAACTTGCATCGGCCGGGAATCGAACCCGGGCCGCCCGCGTGGCAGGCGAGCATTCTACCACTGAACCACCGATGCTGTTCTTCTAATTTTGATATCTTAATTTTATAGGTTAAATACAAATGATAATTAATTGTTTTTTTTTTTTTTTTATTAAATTAAATATATAGGTAGAATCGGTACATTTGCAATACTGAGACAGGTTTTTACTTCTAATTATATACTCCATATTTATTTGACAATAAACAGCAATGAGGTCCAACCACTCTTGGCAATTGAGTTCATTGTACTCGAGCATGCCTAGAAGCTAAAGTTATTTTCCAGAACATAACACCTTACTTCCTAGTTCTGTTTTTTTTTTTTTTCTTCTTTTCGTTATTAATTTAGAGCAGACAGTGTATTATTGTTGTTTTGCATATGCAGGTGAGGATTTAAGCATGTCTTACAAGAACTCGTCCTTTACATACAAGAAAAGATCAATAAAAGCCTTCTAAAATCCCAAACTATTTCAAGAAACATAAACTAAGAAATGGTCTTGACGAGATCCTCTTTGAAGAAAGTAAAAGTTCAGATATCATAGCACTGACAGTGAAGATTGTGATAGTAGTGAATTTTTGGATTTATAGTATTTGCGTTCGCGTAGTGAATTCGTTCTACACTGTATTTTGTGTTTCTAATACTGTATATGCAATAAAATATTTTTTACCAAAATTCGCCTTTTAAAATCTGGATGCATCTTGTAATCCGATCCGATGCTTCTTATAGTCCGGAAAGTACGGTAATTAACTTTATTGTAATTGTGCCTGGCTATAAAGCGTCATTGAGCTATGACATTACTACAGTAGCACTAAAAAAATAAAATAATAGCAAATACTTTTTGGTATTTATTACTATTATTTCAGTGTTTATTACTATTATTATTTTAGTATTTATGACTACTATAATTTTAGTATTTATTACTATAATTATTTGAGTATAATCAATTATGACTTCTCGATTATGCCCATCACTAGTTCATATAGAAAATAAATCCACGCATGCGCATAGCAACGTTTCCTTCCAGACTTTGGTGTTCCTAGGCTCTATAATTGTATTCTTATTCTCTATAAGAAATTTAAAGATTTTGGTGTTCTTTTTGACTGAAAACAGTTTCAGTTGAAATTTTTAAGATCATTCTTATGAAGACGAATTTGATCCCCGGGGGTTGATTATTTACTTGAAGATTTCGCAGGAAACCTGTAAAACATAAAGAATAATACGGTATAACAGAATTATTATTAAGAAAACTAACAACTAACTAATTTGCTATTTATCATCTATTCTAACAATTTATCTTTCTATTTTTCTGTGTTTTTCTAACAGAAGCTCATCTGGGGACCTTAGACTACTTCAAAGAAAACGCTCTTGCTTGCTGAATTTACCAGGAATGGATTGCGATTACACCGATATTACTGGCAGTGGTAAAGATCAAGAATTTTGGGCCTCTGGAATGAACCCGGGAAAGAAACGCAGGTTAGTTTAAGCGTAAATACAATACTCCTTAGTACATAAATACCGCTATATTTCGTTTAAGAATTACTTGAAGGACCTCTGCGAAAACTGCAAGTTGCTTGAAGTTTTGGCAATCCAGGTGAGAGTTTATTGGATGGTATCTCTAGAACAGTGGTGTTTTTTTTTTTAGTTTATGACATTTACCAGCAAGCCCTTGCTCCTGCTATAAGATTCCCTGGACACGCTTGGAAATTATTTAAATCTCTTTTGACCTACTGTGGGGACTTATCTGTCTGTGGACACGTAACGTCATGCAAGATACTCGCACTATCTTATATCCTTCAACATGCCAAAAGCAGATAAGGAAAATCCTTATGACTGTGTGCTTGAAAGCAGGGAACTGAGGTTATTGGAAGTATTTAGTCTTAAACATTTCACAAGGTCACATTTTCTTCCCTTCTCCTAAACTCTCATCCCACTTCAAATTTTTATTAATTTTTCTCCCTCTACAACATTAGTAAGAGTATATTCCAATGGTTTAAGTAGTCTTTGCATAAAATAACTTTTGTCTGCAGTAGTACTGGGTGTAATTAAATGCCTTTAAATGGAAAATTGTGTTACTATATTTATTATTTGCATATTTGGTTATCATGTCAATCTTTAGAAAGGTATTTTTAGTGTAAAATACATTACAAGGATTACCTAAACAATCATTACTGACATAGAGAGCCTTTACCACATAAAATGTCACATGAAATAATATACAGCTGTAACTGTATATTATTCTATACGCGAGGGAGGGGATACCCTGATAAATCCCCAAACCAATACTGCCAGGTCCTCAGTGGCAGGCCTGGCAGTATGATGGATTCGCCGCTACGTAAATCCTACACCCCCACCTGAGATCTTCTAATTCAGCTCCTATTGAAGTGGCCTTTAGAAATTTCTTTACTGAATAATGGCTTTGAACCCAAACCTCTCCTCATGGACGAAAAGTGACAAAGCTTCTGGAATCTCATGAAGAATTTATAATAAATTAATATCGAATAATTAACAGTATAATAAAATAATTTTCTTGCAATAGGACAGATTAAAATTATTCTAATTTCACTATTCTTTAATGTACAGCAAATAAATGCAAATGCATTTATTCATTATTTTTATTTATTTAAAATGGGAACTTCAAATTCAGTTTCCCAGATATCCTTGCACGGCTCTGGTGTTATTATTAGAAGCATGACCCACGTTGAGGATTAAGCCATCCTCATTTTATACTGCGTGGTCAGTTGTTCCACTGTGATGTGTCTGTTCTTCTGGACAGCATGTTGGATTCTCCTTTAACTCATTTGGTTAATAAAGCGTGGCTTGTCTCTATGGGACTTCTGATTCAAAAGTGGATCTACCTTGGTTCCTTCACGGTTGGTCCACTCTTGAGACAGATGAGACAAAGCTAGATGAAGGCAGCCCTGTCCAAGGTACTCTCACCCCACTAATCTGGTCTCAAAGATCTTTTGTTGAAACTCGTTGGTTAGATAACGTCTCCATCCTCTTCTTCGACTGGAACCGCGGCTTACTGAATTCTTTAGTGCCAAGCTCTGCCATTATATAGAGACAATACACTAAGGCAAATGCCACACATGAATCACTGTTGGGGTCATTCCTAATGTAAAGCTAACTCAGTGTATAAATGTTCTTGCACCAACTTTACATGCAGATTTTTTAAACGCCTGTGTTTCGATAATAAAATAAAATAAAAATTCATTGGTTATATAAATATTTGTGTATATTATATCTCTGATTACTGATATTAATTCCGTATTAATTTTTCTATTTCTTTTTACAGGAGCGTAAGGAGTATTGGACATTGATCTTGTATCATTAACACTCCAAACTTCAGAACTGTAAAGCTGAATTATTTAAGTTTTGTGTTTAAAATAATTTTCTGTCAGAAGCCAATTTTTGTCAACGACTTTTTTAGACATTATTTTATCTTCCTGCACGGACTACAGAATTATTTTCCGACATGTTCATTATTGTGTAGCTGTGCGTACACATCAAATTTAATTAAATTATTCTGTACGAAATTTAAAAAAATAATAAAAAAATATGTTCTCTGAATTAAAACGAAAGCTGAAAAGTGTCCAAACATTGTAATAATTCATTAAAACAGACAATCAGAGTGTCTATCATTGTCTGTTCTGTTTTGTAGTGTTAAAAACAAATAAATTTGATTATTTGCATGTTTGTGAAAATAAATAAAAATATATATTTAAGCAGGTCTACTAAAAACTAGATTTGTCAAAGTTTCCTGAATTACAGCTGAGCGTTATATTTTTTTTAATCTTCAGTTCAAGTTTAGTGCTTAAAGAATTCGATCATCTTTTCAAGTTCTTCATGAAGTAAAGTTTAGAAATTTCGATATCTGAAACAGAGAACGATGATTATAATCCACGACGGTCAATCAATATGAAAATAAACAACAAACCTTTGAAAGCAAAAGCAATTTTTCAAAGAGCCAAATCAACTGATTTAAAAAAAAAAAAAAAAAAAAAAGCTTCAGAAAACTCTAGACAATGAGAATCCGAATTTCCAGTTAAGCATGATCCCCACAGCTTGGTTATGGAAAACCCCAACCTTCCGAGAGAAAAACCATGTTACCTCGCCTGAAACCAACTAACTCAGCCATGTTTTGAAAAAGACCCAGAACTGAAGTTTTTCCACCCGGTGTGGGGAGGATGGTGATTATACCAACTGTGATGTACCCACGAGGGCGATATATGTATACACAGTATGGGTATAATATTCTTTTGTTAAAAATACACTGAGTTGGCTTTCACTAGCAACACCTACCTAATACCTCATGGGTTCACATTTTGATCGTAATATAACTCATACAGTTCTTGACAAGGAATTCCACAAGGTGTTGCAGGGTGTCTTGTCTACCCATGAGTTGCACAATGTGTAGAGTAATGCTGGCATATTGTCTGGTGAATCGGCATAGCATAGAATCTACTTTTCCAAATATGGTTAGTTAGGTTGAGAATGAGTTAGTTGGACAGCCACGGGACGACGAAGAATTCATTTTCATTTTCCTGGAAATCAGTTAGCAACTTATCGGGAATGGCATGGCGCGTTACCTTGCTGATAGATCCCGGAGACGGGATACACTGTCATCATGAACGTTTATACAAAGGCGACGATAGATAGGCAGGCATCCCCAAAGCGAGCCGCTAATTAACGGCGAACAAAGGGTCCAGGAAATGCCACGAAGACAGTCCCCAAACCATAACACTACTGCCTCCATCCAGGTGCCATGGCCTCATATTGCTTTCTCCAAATGCGGATACGCCCATCAGCATGATAGAGTTCGATACGGGGTTCATCAGACCAGGCGACAGATTTCCACATGTCGGTGGTCTAGTGTTGATGCAAGCCACCGTTTCTTGTGTCTCGCGGTGAGCTTGATACCCGTAATAGCTGTCGACTGTCATAGCCTATACGAGCTAATGTCCCGCGAATATAGCTCACGTGGATATTGGTCTTGCTATTCCTACGTTGTACTGTGTGATTAGCAGGGCCATTGCCACCACAGTCTAGCAGGATAAGTCCATGAACTCGTACTGTTTTAGCGTTGTTCAGGTTCTCCTCTCAGCGTGAAACAGCAGAAACTAGAATTTGTTCGACCAGGCAGTTTTACCTATACTTCACCGTCCAATATTGATATACCTCAGCCCAGAGTAATCATACTTTCTTGTGTTTTGCTAACAGCAATATATATATATATATATATATATACTCTGAGTATGTCTTGTCAGCCTCCGTTGGCCTCTCAAATTGAGGAGCTGTTTTTAATCTCTGGATCATTGTGACTGGATGTAATTTTGTATTTTGACCAATCTCGATACACTCGAGACAGTCGTACACGAAATCTCCTGAATAGTTGCACGTTCCTAAAAATACATAATCGCACATCTAGCTGCTATTACAATACCACGTTCAAAGACACTTAAATTTTGTCTTGCCCATTTTCGCAGTGTATAGCAGTGAACAGATACGGTGTCTACTCTCTTCCTTGACAGTCAATAATCCATGAATTATGACGACCTACCTAATGCCGTGGTAGGCCACAGTTTTCATGGACAACAGCACCTATTTGTCTAGGCATTGACTCAACTAGATATCTGAAGACCTCGGTAAGGATCTACAGCCATGCTGCCTGAAAGACTTTCCACAGTGTCGAATAGATGACGACTGCGTGTCCATTCGCCTCAATTCCCGTTCCAAATGTCCTACAGATTTTCAACTGGATTGAGATCAAGCGAAGTCCAGAAAAAAATGCAACATGGTAGAGTGCACATGGTCTCACGGGGGCATCGTCACCGTCCTATTCCACCGGGTGGAAATGACTCGGTTCGAACCCCGTCAATGATACGAGAAACTTTTTATGGGCTTTTTTCACTCAATGGCTGAGTTAGTCGTTCTCAGGCGTAGATAGCAAGGGTCCCCTACCCCCGGAAACTCGGATTTTTCGTACGGCAAACAGGCAAATCGACCAGAGAACACACACAATTCACACACATAATACACTTGTACGAATGAATGCATATTCCGAGTGACCCCACTGTGACATTTCTTATTTTATTTATTAGTCTCCTGAAAGCTGCTGGTAGATCTCACCAGTGAAACGTTGGTCCATGCGCACCAGGAATCCAAGTTCTGTTATTTTGTTATTCGTTTTTTTTTTTTTTTTTAGGAGCATTAGCAACTAAGGCCATATTGCCCCGGGGATATGCGGTGGCCATTCCCTGACCTTTCCGCATCCTCCGTATTTGGTGGTCACGGGCTCGAACCCTGGTCTAATCAAGAAGCGTGTGCACTGCCGTTCCTGCCCACCTGGCTACGGAGGCGCCTCCAAGTTCTTTCCAGCAAAATATGCCTCATATTTAGCAATCACCGCCACCTGCCTGGATGTTGGCCACTGGACGGTCTATGGATCCATGCACTGTGGATCCATAAACCCATCTTACTTGCTTGAGTCTTGCACCAGGTATTTGGACTCATCCAACCAGAACCGATATGGAAGCACTCGACATACGAGCTTCCACAATCATACCCTTTTGAAAATCTGTGACATCTTTACTACGTCCCCAAACTGCTACTTGATCACTTTGACTTGCGCGACCAGACAAAAATTATCACTTTTCTAGCGTACGAAGCTGTCAGGTAAAAAATGGCAAAAGTACATAAATAAAGAAAAAAGCAATTTAAAGGCTTAGGTAAGTGATGCGGTTGGAGACCATTCCATCCGTAATGGAGTTTGCATAGCTCGCAATATAAAATGCTGTTTAGCATTTTATATTGCGAGCTATGCAAACTCCATTACGGATGGAATGGTCATAATTCAGTGATCACTGAGTGTATATCGCATGGTACAAAGTTGTTGTTGTATGGTTTACGCGGATCAACAGCTTAGGCCATATTGAGCCGTATGTAATATGTCTGTAAATTATATGTGTTCTGTGATCCAATTGTCTGTTTTGCCAAACCCGACTTCCGGAAGAAAAAACCACATATGGTAAGAACACGTGATGCTGTTACCGAATGATGCTCCATTACCTGAAATAGCTAGGTATATAAGAATCCACTCAATATTAACCAGTAATAAATCTAGATCAGTGTTTAGTTTTATTATTTTAAGTGGTATTGTATCGGTGCTGTGGTTGAATGTCACTTAGTAGCCATCTGCCACTGCTGAGCAAATTGCAGAAGCCAAAAATCAAAAGTTTCAGGACCTTACTTATTACCTAACAGACTTTAATTTAATCATCAATCTTTCCAAATGATTTATTCATTAAACTCCCAGCCTTTTGATCTAATACTGGCTCTCTAAGCATTCACGTGACAATAGTTCTCGGAACTCCGACTTGTACATTAATTTCTATCCCGAAATTCTTTTCCTCGATAATGCGAAAGCTTAGATGACACGCTAAATAGAATCAGATGCATACCCAGGACTCATTTATCTCCATAAATTGTTTTCAGAATAATTCAATGCCAGCGAAACCAGAAACAGTATCTCTCATAACAGATGCAAAACTACACTTTTTCAAAGAAATAATTTTTAATTCAATGTTCATTAAAAAAAATTACTCTAAAAATTTCCAGTTCTCAAGGACTTCCTTTCATTTTGAACTCTTCTTTTACCATAGAAGCAGGGAAAAAAATTCAGATGACTTCAGCTATGATTGCACATCATGTTATAAACATTTTTCTTTGTGCCTTAATAAATGAACACACTCTGGGTTGTATCAACAATCATAATCTTGAATTTATTTATTTAAAAGCTACAAAACAGCAAACAAACATGCCTTAGTGTGCAGCAACAAAATTAAAGTTACACAGCTCCAAAGCAGAGACTTGAAATGCAAATTTCATCAGGTAAAAAATGGCAAAAGTACATAAATAAAGAAAAAAGCAATTTAAAGGCTTAGGTAAGTGATGCGGTTGGAGATTCAGTTGCCTCTTGGAGTGTCCAGGGGTGTCAAATATCTCCAAGTTTGCTTTGTTAATTGATCTTGCAGTCCTGTTGCAGTAGTTGTAATGTCCATAATTTGTTCCTGCATAGGATGGTTTATGCAGTGGATGGTTTTTTTAAAGCTTGAAGTTAATTTCTGAGACGAGGTGAGGATAATTTATGGTACAATTTACTAGCTGGTTAAATAGAAGTAGATCGACTTTGTATCTTCTTTCTAATTTAATTTCAATTGATACTTGATTCAACGTCTTTCTAATTTATAATTTAAATTAATAGTCTTGAAATTTAAATAAAATATTTAAGACCTTTAAATGCAACTTTTAATACACGGTTCCAAATGTCTGGCTAAAATTTAAAAATTGACTGCCGTAGAACTATTGGTCATAAAGGAATGAGATTTTAATACCCTACAAGGTTATGGGATTTCTTTATGCAATCAAAACTTTTAGTTCCAAAATATCATCAGAATAGGGGACTATCGCACAACAAGTGAATTCAAGGAGCGTATCAATCATTCATTTTCCATTAACTACCACGTTATCTCCTGCTGATTAATAAGCACCACAAACATTATGATGATAGTTGGTTCACGAAATTTTCGTTCAAAAAGACGTGAAGAGACAGAACCAGGTCAATATCACATCTGAATCAGTGCCGAAACTATAAATTCTGACCTAGTCAGATTCCAAATAGCCCGCACTTGATCTTTAAGAACCATATCAAATCAGCTGTCGCCTTCCAGGAGGCCCTAGCGCTCTAATAGTTTTGCCACCGGTCTGGATTACATTGACTGTTAAGAGATTTGAGGAAAGAGGACGCTTGACATCTCATCTACAACGTCGGAACCATCAACATCTACTGTAGTTGTGCCTTCTAATGAAGAGCACATCGATGAACTGACCGGTTCATTGACTGAACAGTCAGTGCTCAGCCAATATCATGGCAGTCAAGTCCGACAGTGAGGTGAGCGCTAAGTCCGATACTGAAGTCAGCACTAAGGAATAAGTAACATCGGTATCCTTATAAAATCCAGTATATGTAGCAATTGTTGCTACCTTCCTATTAAAAAGCCAAAGCAACTAAGGCTATGAGGAGACTGTATATTGTATCTATAAACTGCGTACGTTCGGTGATTGATTTGCCTGTTTGTGGACGAAAAACCGGAGTTTCTGAAAAAAATACACAAAACCCTTGCATGAGACCGATTAACACAGCCACTTTGTAAAAAGGGGCATAAAAATTCCTCTTATCGTTGATGGGATTCGAACCGGGTATTCTTCACCCGGTATGGGAGGAGTAATTATATTCATTGTGGTACCCGCAAGGACAATTGTTGCTACAAGATTTGCTAAAGCGAGATGCATTCACTATTGGCCTTTGCACATTGAGCAGGAGCAAAACTGTTCAACGTCCTTTAAACAAGCAATGTCCATTTGATTAGTATTAGTAACGGCCGCATGGTGCAAGAAAGCCTATGGCTTATGCTGCACCAGCCAAAAAAAAAAAAAAAAGACTAAATTAGAGACTAAAAAAGAGACTAAATTAGAGAGTAAATACGCACAATGCCACATTTGAGCAATTAACCCTAACCGATATCTAATCTACTCTGAGTGCATCAAAGGTAATAGGGTGATATGATTTTGCAGGATCTTTCGTCATTGAATCATTTTTCTCTGATAATGTTGTATTACTGGTCTGAAAACTTGTACAGTTTGGCGATATGTCTATCTTTTATGTCCCGTCGCCACATCTAACCTTCAGAAAAGATTAGATGTGGTTCTGTCAACCATTGGTGCACACTGTCTGCTAGATATTGTTCAGATGAAATGATCTTCTAGATCACGGACTTGGCATAGCCGATGTTTGGTTAATGGAGCTACCTCATTCTTCTTGTATACTGAGATGATTCGCCATCTGAATGGGATAATACTACGATGGTGGATACATTGACAATTGGTTCTATAAATTTGTTATACGCTATATATCTCTCCGACCTCACCTGTTCAATAATTCCCTCTTTAGCTAATATTTTGAAATAATAAAGTTTCGATTAGGTAAAAAAAATCCAATAACCTATCGAGTATTGTACAAATCGTATCCCACTAGTAGTTTTCTAGTAATTGATATTTAATTTTTTGGCAGACTTTTTTGAGCACCCTATATGTCAACATCGGCGAATGCAACTCAGAGAGCAAGACAATACAAGATTATTGTATCGTCTTGTCCCCTGAGACTGATTAACTCAGCCACATTGTGAAAAAGGCCCATATAAATTCCTCCTCTCGTCGACGGAATTCGAACTCCGGTCTTTTCCACCCGGTGTGGGTAGGATGGCGATTCTACCAACTATGCTACCCACGAGGGCCGATTGTTTTGTCTCGAACATAGAGACATCTACAATTTCTTTGAAATGACCCTGGTCACTAACGTGTCCAGAGAAATTTCAGAAAAAGTCTAAATGCAAATGAAGTGTATTTTTAGAGACATATTGCAACCGAAATTTTGGTAGGCTTGCAATAAATTCTCAGTCAAGTTTTGCTAATTGTCTGCTCTTGTTGCCAAAATAATGTTTACAAACTTGCTCGAACGACTACCAAGGATTTAAGCACAATTAATGCTGCATATACTCTTCTAATTTGGAGCAAAAACAAACATAGTTCGTATGCTTTCTCTAATAGTGGCATCATAGACTGTCTGTGACATGTAATTGTATAATCACCACACACAGCAAAAATTATCTGGTGAATTAACGCACTATCTTGATATTTCAAAAGCATTCAACTGCTATTGACACTATAAACTTTAAAAAGAGCACTGGTTTACCAATGTGAACATTAACTCGCACACTTATAAAGGTCCTACAGTACTGATTGACCTGTCTGGGAGGTTTGCTTGATACAATCGTCTCAGATGCAGGAAACAGATGGGCTACAATAGTCTAGAAACTGCTGAAGCTGGCCACTGCAGCAAAATTGAGGAAATGCCTGACTCCAGAACACTTGGGTAATATTAAAAGACGGACATGTCTAAGTACGTGAAAACTAAAATATGAAACATCTTGCAAGTCAGGATGCTAGAAAATAACGAGCTGCACGTTCGAAATCAATTGTTAAAAACTACACTAAATCCACCGTATTTCTGTTGAAAAAATTGTTCATTATAGTCATTATAATGTGCTTTTTGAAAATCATACCACAGTCATAGTCACTTTTGCAACTCATATAAATACAATTACTGTCCCTATTCGCAGCAAGATCCTACTTTCCAATCCTAGTTAAATTATACTTTTGATATCTCAGCCTCTAACGCACTCTGCTTCCAAGGGACACACTCAGTTTCCATATATTACGACCAAATTCAAGAAATACAATTTTAAATTCTTGCCAATTATATGATTCGATTAACAAAAAACTTATATGAATAGTGTATTCATATGATTTTTAATGTAATGAATTTTTTTAATCAAATAAGAAACGCGGTAAAACCTGATAAGAAACATGGCTGCATTTCACGACTATTTTATATATATATATTTTTTCATTTTAATGGAAAACCGAAAATTTAGCGATTTAGGGGAAGGGATCTACCCAATTTAGGGAAGTGAAGGCTCCAAAATCTAAATATACAATTTAAAACTCTTACGAGACCCTTGAAGGGGGACACTTCGGAAGCGCTGTGATTAACTCGCAGTGTATTTTGTTCTAGTCTGATTTTTATTTATTTCAGTTGAATAAGCAGTTTTATCAACAAAATAGTGTTTGTAAATCTTGGTTACAACCCTCAGTACTGGTATCAAACGCTCATTCACAGGTGTAGATATATCTCCTTATTTTCCTTCGATTATCTATCGTTAGGTCTAATAAGAACTGCTTCGATATGAGGCCGAAACCCGGGATAAAATAACTCACCCCAAGGACTAAAGGAGAAACATGACTTTGAAAGCTTTCTATAGGTTAAAAAGCTAAGTTTATTATTCAAAAAAATTGTCCAAATAATAACAATAACCTTTCACCCCTACTAGTTTAAAAAAGACAGAAAGTAGATTATTGTTAAGAAGGTTATTGTTATTATTTGGACAAAAAAATTGTCCAAATAATAACAATAACCTTTCACCCCTACTAGTTCAAAAAAGACAGAAAGTAGATGCATCTAATCAAACTTACCCTATCATATTTCACTCCCTCACCAAAGAGTTACTAAGTAAAATTTCTCCATTTATTGTCCAGCGATACTTAGAGAATGCTGCAAGGTAACCAGAAATGATGAAAAGACGTAAATTCAGAGCTCTCATGGTGGAAACAATCAGAAACGTGCTGCAGCATTTCTGAAACTCTCCGGTGGAGTAAACATACAAGTTACACAACACAAGAGCGAAATACCTCTAAAAGTGTCATTACTGAATGGGAACTCATGAATGTCACAAAAGAACTTATTCAAGAATTAAGTGATCAACAAGTAACGCAAGTTAAACGCATTCTGATAAAGAATGATGAAATTCTAGTATTCACACGAAGCATTATGCTTACATTTAACAGCCGAACTCTTCCAAACTAAGTAAAGGCTGGCTATTGTCGAGTACGTCCTTATATTACTAATCCACCAAAATATTACAAATGCCAAAAATACAGTTACCTCCAACAAACAAGCTGTGGACTATCAGTCTGCACAAGATGTGGATCCACAGAGCATAATCAAACATAATACTCATCAGAAAAAATAAAACGACCAAGCTACAATGGAAATCATGTAATGTATTCTAAATCTTGCAAACGCTGGAAGATTGAGAAAAAAAAATCCAGAAATGTAAAGTAGAACACAATATAACTTATCAGGAAGCTAAAAATCGCATCGGGCCTATTATTTCCAAATCTTCTTATGCTGTATCCGTTCAGATGACGTAGTCTATTACATTACAGACAAACCTTTCCATCTCACACGATTTCTCAATTTCTGTCTGTACAGTTCTCACGAAACCAAAACAATCAGCAAACTAGTAACACAATCTTATCAGTCCCTCTAGAAAGTGGGCCTTCATCAAATGCAAAACCTAAAACAAAAGGAGCCAACTCGGCAGCAATCTACTGACCCCAAAATTTACAAATGGATATAATAAATTTTACCAAGAAGAACCAATACTTGAGACACACGAAAATTAATAAAATGGGTGGGTCTGAATGAATTCAGACCGACCCATTTTTCCAATAAGAAGCGCAAGCAGAATATTAGCAATAACAGTCAAACTCGACCTTCCACACCAAGAAGAATTAATGACACACTTCATTCAATGGAACTGTAAAGGCTTCCGAAGCAATACCAATGATACTTACTATTTAATAAACAAATACAATCCTGCTGGAATCTGTTTACAAGAAGCCTACCTTATTCACAAGCTGCCGGCAGCAGCTTGTGAATAAGGTAGGCTTCTTGTAAACAGATGTGATCAGCAACTTGTGAATAAGCTGCTTACGGCAGCTTTGCCATGCTAATCGACTCTAACTTTCTATCTAAAGTATTTTTTACACATACTTCGTTGGAAGCAATTGCAGTACGTGTTGTCGTTGGACGCAATTGCAGTACGTGTTGTCGTTGGAATAACTATCGTTTCAAGCTATCTTCCACTGAATACCTTTTTGTCCAAATGGACTGACCTCCATGATTTTCTGAGAGAATTTCTACCCCCAATTTGCCTATGAGGGGACTTCAAATGTCACCACCCTTGTGAGGTTTTCAGAAATAGACAGACGAGGGCGATTAATCGAAACGTTATTAGACGTCCACCACCTCACCTTGCTAAATACAAGCAATAGCACATACATACATACACCTACCTAGTGGATCATCCTCAACAATTGAACTCTCCACCTACTCTCCCTCTCTATAACCAAACTTCGAACAGTCAGTTTACCAGGATCCACTAAACAGTGATAATTTCCCAATAATCTTAAAAAAAAAATGAACATTCTTACAACAATATCTGCCAAAAATAGATACTGATCATGCTAATCTTCTCAATCTCTATTGAACTTTAATCACATCGCAACTGGACTTAAATCCAGTCTACTAACCAGACTACTCTCCAGTCTATGACTTCCAGGAAGAGTGCACTTAGCATGACTTGAACCTATCCAGCACAACGCTCTCAGAATTGCGTTAGGAGCCTCTAAAGTTCTCCAACTCAAAGCTTATGAGCCACTATTACAACTCAGAAGTAAAATTTTATTAGTAAACCATGTATCCAAATTTTTGAGCCTGCCAACTTATCCTATTTGACCATACCCCTCACAGCCTCAATGGATGGTGCAATATAGAAATAAGCCTCATTTTAATAAACCTGCAAACATTAGACTTTATGAAATCACTTCAGATTGTAACTTACATATTGAAAAACCTATCAAGATGTGGACTTCTCTTGTAGTAGTAGTAGTAGTAGAGTTTCAAGAGCATTAGCGACTAAGATCATATTGTTCTCTGTATATTGCCTGTAAATTGCGTGTGTTCTGAGGTCGATTTTCTGTTTGCTGGATGAAAACCCAGAGTTTCGGGGAGGAAAAAACCATGCTACCCTCGCCTGAGACCAATTAACTCAGCCACATTGTGAAAAAGGGCCATAAAAATTCCTCACGTCATCAACGGGACTGGAACTCAGGTCTTTTCCACCCGATGTGGGAAGGACGGCGATTTTACCAACTGTGCTACCAACGACGGCGGACTTCTCTTACCCTATGTGAGCTCCAATTATAGTTAAATGTGATAGTTATTTCAGTCAGTGGTGCAAACATTCTTTTTGGCAAGCTTAAATATAAGACAACTTCATGCTGTCCGCGCCGAAAGTTATGCTTCATATAATGAGATATACACCGATGGCTCGAAATCAGACAAAACAGTAGCTGCTGTGACAGCGTCTTACCTGCTTTCACTGTTCGTGCTTCTCTACCAACAGAGTTCAGCAATTCTCTGCAGAATTTTTTGCCATCTACCTAGCTCTTATGCACATATATTTTCAAAACAGCATATCATCTATACCGATTCTTTAATCTCTATGCAGTCAATGCGGAATAAAACACACAATTACCATCCCCTGATGAAACAAGTCAGATCCAACCTGATCCAACTAAAAGATAGACAATATGCAGTGATATTCTGATGAATCCCAGCTCATTTTGGAAAAAATGAGCTGGAAAAAACTCGGAAATGAAAACGCAGATCAGGCAGCACGACAACCAGTAAATTCAAACGTGATTGATATGAAGGTCCCGGTTCAAGACTACAAAACCGTTATACGAAAAGCCTATTACACACAATGACAAAATATATGGCACGAACTACCAACAAAATATGGAAGTTAAGATCGAACCATCCTTCTGGATTTCCAGCACCAGGAAAATAAGACAAGAAGGTGTGGTTCTTACAAGAGCATGCATTGGACACTCTCCAATAACTCATCTTTACCTTCTCAGAAGTGAAGACCCTCCACAGTGTACTCGCTGCTATAATGTTCTCACAGTGAAACATATTTTATTTGGCTGCTCGTTTTATCATCAGAAAAGGCTAGAAACATTTCTATCTCTCAGAAGTTTACAGGAACCTATAACAATGAAACATATTTTGGGAAATGAAGAAAAAAATTAGATGAATTATTCTCCTTTATAAAGAAGATAAGGATGCTCTCTCGCCTCTAAAAACCTTAATAAACTTGAACGTTTTATGTTAATAACTCTAAAGGTGCAATATGACCTCTGTAGCTCTCGCGCCAAAACGTTCAACACCATCAGCAACAGGACCCTTGTTAGATGTTTTCGGGAAAACTTAAAAATGTGACCTCTGCGTTAAGTTTCTCGGCTTCTAGAGGGAATTGTGTGCTATATTATAAACGTTAAAAATAGATTGTGTATAAAATAATTATAATATGTTCCAAAATTTATTTTGTGTAATAATTTAGTAGAAAAGAAGTTTTATTTATATTTAGAGTTGTCAGCTGGAAGTTTTGATCCATACTTCAGGTTACAGAGCTTTTTTTTTTTTTCTGGGCTTGGGTGGTTATTGAAATTTCTCCGGGTTAGCATACTTTTTGAAAAAAAATATAAAAATTGAAATTATGCACCCATTAAATATAATATAATTTGAAAATTCAAGAAACATAACTTGTTACTTTCCTACATTTTCTTCTTTTCCTTTTCATTTTGATTTTGATATATGTTATTTTATTTATTAACACCTCCAATTTTTCGCCTTGTTCAGTCACTTTGCTTTTATTAACTTTTGCTAATTATTTGTTATTATTTATTTGTCGTTGCCATTATCCTACTTAACTGTTATTTATCTGTATTATTCATTATCATTTGTAGATTATGAACAAAAAATCGCCATTACAAACTTAGTTTTAACAAATAAAATCAGATGACGCTGCGGTAGATGCAACAGCTCAGAGTAAATGCTAATGCAAATTGCGCAATAAATATTACAGGAAGTTCCTTGTTGGAAATAACATCTATATATCAATGGTAAAGTGAAAATGGCTGGAAGATCAACAGGCATGCTATAGTGACGTTTATGTTTTCACTTAACTGTAAAACTATCAAAACTGGAAATATTGCGTTTTATATTTGGAATTTCTGAAAAATTTTCTTTGCTGCAGTAGCGGTAAGTTTTATGCTTATAATTCACAAATAGATTAATGACAAGCTCTCAATTTTAAAAGTATTTTGTCTTTGTGGCTATCCTGCGCAATAAAATAACTTGATATTATATAGGCCTTTTCACATTCAGTAATTATCATTAAAACAGAATTGATGGCGAATTAGTTTCATTATGTAAACACTGTTCCTTTAGTAATACTAATGGTTATTAGATATGGAGAAATAGTTATTTTTCAAGAATCTAGTGGGTATTATTTACTGTTTATTGTGTAAGAAAATTTAATGGCATCGTTATTTATTTTGTTGTGAAAATGAAATGAGGTAATATCTCTAAATAGTACGTATAAAGTGTGTAGTCGAAGAATTTTGAGCTCTTGGAAACGGATGTTTTTGAAAATATTTTCCGTTTTTTTTACTTAACACATTAAATTGGATTCAATAAATAGTTTTAATAGTCTTTAGTCACCTTCGTTAGCTTAGTTTGAATAAATTCAAGGGAGAAGTAGACAAACTATTGGAGGGAAAGGACGCATGATGTGGGAAGGTTTTTAAGTTTTTTTGTTGATGCTGTATAAACTTGCTTTCATCGTTTATCACTATTATTATTATTATTATTATTAGCCATATGGTGCAAGGAAGCCTGAGGCTTATGCTGCACCAGCCAAAACACAATTCCCGAGTTACCCTGAGAGAGAGAGAGAGAGAGTCAGAAGTAGAAAGGAATCACCAAGAAAGAGAAGAATGATGATATCTAATGCTAAAACTAGTTATTTAATCTACATAATTTAATAATAATATATGTATTATTTTTTATTAAGTTAACAAGGCATGGTTTTTATTCAGTTTCTTTTTTTTTTTTTTTTTTTTTTTTCCGAGAAGGGAAGCTATAAGAAACTCGACTTTTCTCCACTAACCCTTATCTTGTTTGATTATTTACACGGAAGTTTCTGTTTGTAATCAGTTGTTTGACACGACTGAGCTTTTTTCAAACGTGTTTGAGTCTATGGTTTTTCAGCCGGAAATTCCGATTTCCGGCTGAAAACCATAATACCATTTGCCCTTTTTCCGACCACAGATAGAAAACCATCATAAAAAGTCAATAAGAATTGTAATATCATATACAGTACCAGCATTTCTTTAACATTTTCCAGATTTTTTTATTCATTTTATTATATTTTATTTATTATTGTTTGATTATTATTTTTATCACGTATTATTGTTTTTATCATTTTTATTATTTTTATCATGTTTTATTTATTTATTATTATTATTTATATTTACTTATTATTAGTGGGTTTTTTTATGTCCTTGATCCAAACTCTGGAGCACGCCCCCTTGTTGGTTGGAATAATTATTTATGGTAGCTTGAATTGTTAAAATGTAACAAATAAATAAAATAAATTAATTTTTATTAATTGTGTTTGTTATTATATACTGTACTTGCAAATAAAGCAGTATATACATTTAAATAAACATAATACAGTATTTGCATTTAAGTATGTTGTGAGTTAAATTTATGAAATTATTTTCATATTCAAAAAATTATATGTACACCATTTATAAACATGGGTCGGCTCTAAAGAAAATGTTTATGGGAATTTTAATAACTAACGGATGATGCAGACCCTTCGGCTGCAAGAACTAATAATCTATCTTATCCGGAACCATGGTAACCGTCAACAAACTTTTATTATTGGATGCCTTTGGAGAATTATTTATTTTCTTATGATAATAAAGGGTTCCGTAGCCCAGTGGTCAGGAGCGGGAGTGCAGTAGCACACGCTCCTTGAGTAGACCGGACCGGGGTTCAAGCCCCTGACTGCTAAATACGATCGATCTGCCAACCCGCACTGGACCAGCGTGGCAGATTATGGTCCATTTCCCTCAACGTGAATTGTTGAGAAGCCTTCCATCCTGCAGTGGGTTGATAATGGCTGCAGTTTATGATAATAATGAGATAAATAATTTTAACTCCTGAGTACAGTTTAGCCGTTTTTATTTTCTCATTTTGGCTCGCTTTTAGTGTACTTGAATGCCCGTACCACAATCTAATGCGCTTCACAGACTTTCGTTGGAGTTGGATGTTCAAGTCTGGAGGCAATGTGGTAGAGGGCAGAGAGGCAACTGAATTCATTATTACCTGTCCCTGATTGCAGCTCTATTAGCGGTACGAGTATAAATTGAATTAATTCAATTTACTGCAGAATGATTATCCTGACACCAGCATCAGATAACCTGCAGGAATGGTATTATATATTTTTTTGTTTTATTCTTATTTTTATTATTTCTCCCAGATAGGAGGGGGTTCCACCCATTGACTGATACTTCTACCAAGTGCGCAGGATAGTTGTTAGTTGAGGAACTCTCTGACCGATGACTACAGGTGTTCAGAATTGCGACTTTCTGGAGTTCCATCTGTGTGTTTTCTGAGAGATCTATTGCTGCTAGGCTGTTATGTATTATTTATAACAGCCTAGCAGCACTCTTAATTCTCCTTGACTCTTAATTCTTCCATCTTCTGTTGAAGTCTTCTTTCCCAAGCTGGCGGTTCATTCTTTTTTCAATTTTTCTGCTGCTGGTGTCTCATTTCTCTTCCATTAATAATAGTAGCTGCTATGGCCTGTGTGGATGGCCTCCAGTTGCATCGCTATTGTTGAGGTAATGTGGTATTATTTGCCGATTGAGGTGGTCTGTGACTCTCTACAGGACTCCATTGATCTCTACTTCGGTATTACATGAGTCTTTGTGGGGTGCATTCCTTCGTATTCTGTTAGGGACTTCTTCCACTCGTCTTCTATTCTGGATATCATGACCTCGTCTCTTTCCACTTCAGGTGCTCTAAATTGTATTTCTTCTTGCTCTTCCTCCTCTGATTTCATGTTGTCCATATTCTTTGTTCTTTGTAGTTGGTTGCTCACGGCCCCCTTGATTTTTTCCAAGATTGCAGGAGCTATCAGGTTCTTTGTGACGATAGTCTTTCTCTTGTCTATTATTCGCTGTTCAGTGACCTGAATATCCGGGAATTCTTCCAACTGCTTGGTAGGTAGTCTCGACCTGTGCATTGTCATATCTGTCTCTAGCTTGGTTATTTCATAGTATGTTCGCATGAAAAACGTATTCATTTCATTGCTTCAGTTCATGCGTTAGCGTTTTCTTCCTTCCAGGGTGGTCAGTTGTGCAATAAGCACTTCCAGTTGGTGGACTGAATGGTCTTGCCCTTCCCTTGTAGTAGCCATACGGGACACAGCGCCACTTGCTCCACTGTTTTCCTTGAGGCTGAGCGAGAGTGACTATCCTGCGCCACACTCGATGCAGTATGATTACTTCTCTTTGACATTATCATCCATCTATGGAGGTGGACCTGTTTAGGTTCGATTTACGTCCAATGGTAGTGTTAGTTCTTGGGAACGACACCAGATGAGTGGTCACTTCGACCTTGGGGAGGTTTTTCCGCTGAAGCGACTTTCGCGATGTTTTTATTATTATTATTATTATTTATTATTATTATTATACCTTCTTCCCAGCGTGATGGAGACGCATTCACTTCCGCCAAAGCGGTACTCGAACCCGGATCCATTTCCATCACGCTGGTAGTCCACTGTTGTAACCACTGGGCCATCGCATTACTTTTTTATTATATTTTTTTATCCTCTATTTGGGCCACTGTCAATAGTGTCATTAACTCTTCCGATGTATAGTCCTTGGTTTAGTCACAAATTTTTGAAGTGAGTGATGCCATTTGGAATTACCCTATACTTCCTGAATGTCTTGCTGTACCACGTGATGGATGACAGTTGGCAAAATTCCAAATTAAAAGTATCGCGTAGCACTGCTAATAACGACTGTAAATGGTACGAGTTTACTTTCGGTTTCAAGCCTTTCAATGCTGTGCGTAACTGAAAATTCACTTCCTCATTGGCATTGGCTTAATTTTTTAACTGTTGTAGAAGCGTCACTGAATCATTTATGCCAATGATCACCTGGAAGTTAATAGCTTGTCATCGATTGTAAGTAAAATAGATATCTAGGTATCTAGTGTAAATAAATAATTAATAATTTGTGTATATGGAATTACTGATTTATAAATACAGTACACTGTCGAAATAACGGCACCCAAAATAAAGGAACATTCGAGCTAATGGAACATTGAGATCTGATTTACATACAGCGGAGCAGTTCTTTTATGTTGTCCAGAAGGCGTTGGTTTAATTTTAGATACAAATCAATCAAGAAATTACGACCTCTCTCTCTCTTATTGCCATTTCATCTGATAAGTTTATTCATTATTAACTCATTTATTTTTCTTTCAAATTGGTAACCTAAATATGGCTTAGGGTCTAAATAATTATTAATGTCCTCTTCTATCCTTTCAATATGTGTATTTGGTAAAAACATTTTATTGGCAATCATCGACAATAGCGTGTTTAAATCGTGTAGTAATAATGTAGGATCGGCAGTATTTGATTCAAAAGATTTGTTTACTCTTTGTGCTTCAGATAAGATAGGTTTTAAAAATAAAAGATAATTACTTTCATCTTTGAACATTGAATAAAGAAGTTCTGCAGTATAACATTTGTCAGTCAAACGAGTAATTTCAAAATGGGCTTTTAATTCAATATACTGTTCTAAAATTCTTGTTATAGCAACTTCAATAGATAACCACCTTGTTTGACACGAATGAACTATCTTTTTCGGATCTGCACCATCGTTTGTGGCATTGTATAAATATTCGGCTAGTGGATTTACTAAACCAATTATAAGTTTCAGCGATCATGAATTCTAGACTTCTAGGGAATGTTTCGCGTGTTGCATGAGATACTGCTAATTGCAAAGAATGACATACGCATTTAATTAATATCAAGTTCGGTACATCGGACTTCAAATGTGTATAAACGCTATTATTAACTCCAATCATAACGCTAGCATTATATGTCCCAATGCCCACAAGATTATTTAAAGGAAGTTTAAATTTTTCCAGCGTTATTTTAATTGAATTTGAAATATTTTCAGCGTTACATTGATCTAATTCTACAAGAGCTAAGAACGTAGAAAGTCTTTTATCGAATTGCTCATCATAATACCCAATTGCAATACCTAATAGTTTTGTCACACTAATATCGTTCGATTCATCTAGTAACAAACTATAATTTGAAAAATCATCGAGCACTGACTTCAATAAATCTTTCTGAAAGTGGGGGTGTACGATATATTTTATAATGCCGCTGCATTTTGTTCGATGAATTTTTAAAGTTTTGGCTGTTTGATCTTGGAATGCATTCTTACATAATTCACCAAGGTGGTCTATTGCCAGTATTGAAGAGTGAGCACAAACAAACAAACTTAACTTTGCTTCAGCTTCCACTGTTTGTAAATTCTTGGTGGGAAAATTTAATTTAGATTGGTTGCCTGATCTATTAGGTGAAAATGGTTCTGCTGACTTAATATGTTTGAAAGTTTTTAAATGACTTTTAATGTCCGAAATTTTAGCAGTAAAATCAGACTTACATCTTACTCCAGTTGGGTGTTTTGGAATCTCTACTAACCAGTCTTTGAATTGCGGAAAAGCTAACCATTCCTTCCAAAAATTTTGGGTATATTTCGTTTTGTTTTTGTCCGCCATCCCGTAAGGTAAGGCTTATGGCCAGTCCGCCTCTATCGATAGAGAAAAAAATATGAAATCGTGAAAGGCTTTGAGCGAAATGAAAGACCATGTGATATTGCACGTGCTACAGACCTAAATGAGGCAACGCCGAGAATTACAAAGAATGCGGAGAAAATAAAAACAACTTTCATAGCAGGAACAACTGAAAGTGTAATTAAAATCCATTAACACACAAAGAATTGGAAGAGATGGAATGGCTGTTATCTGTTTGGATAGAAAATCAAACAAAAAACAAGTTTGCTTACGATAAAAGCAAAAGCATTAGCAATATTTTATTACGACCTTTACGTAATAAAAAATACGTAATAATCGTAATAAAATACGTAAGTATTTTTTTACGATTATTTATTGTGTTTGGTAATGTTTTGGTTACAAATGTGTGTTCAGTCTTGGGTGGTCGGCACCTAACCCAATTTTTCCCATAGGGACTGTTGTTTATATTGCACGAGGGTTTCTAGGAACACAACTATCGTGCTATACGAGGACTGACTATACTAAGATATTATTACACTGTGGTTATTAGAAATAATTATTACTTATTACTCTTATTACTTATTGCTCTGTGGTTATTAGAAACGTTGAAAGAGATGTCGGTAATTCGGATCGCATTTCTTGGAAGCCAAACAAATACGACGAAGAAAAATTATCCAATGCCATTCCTTCGCGGTTTCAAAAAAAGGCGTCATTAGAATTTTTCCCACATTTTTAGATTTGATCCAACAATTTAAAGCTATGACCCAATGACAAATGTATCCCCAATTCAAAAAGGGGAAACGAAGGGTGACACGAGTAATTACAGAGCAGTTAGTTTAACTTCTGTTCCGGGTAAATTGGAGTCACTGGTTAAAGATGCATTGCAGGATCTCATCTAGACAAGGCTGTAACAATAATTCAGACACAGCATGAGTTTGTAAGGGAAAGCCTTGTCTGAAAAATTTGATTGGATACTATGATGTGGTTACAAAGGAACTAGATACGAAAAATAAATTTTGATGTCATATAATTGAATTTGAGGAAAGCTTTTGACACTATTGCGCATAGAAGATTGCTGTACAAATTGGAGCAGTATGGTATTAGGGGTAAGTTGCTAAAATGGATACAAGGGTGGTTTAGTCGGAGAAGACAGAGTGGTAATCAACGGACGTTAATCTTCATGGAATAATGTTATTAGTGGAGACCCACAGGATTCGGTGTTGGGCCCATTGTTGTTTTGTATATTTATCAATGATATTGATGAAGATACGTCAGGCTTAATGTCGAAATTTGCAGATGATACAAAGGTTGGCGGTTGGCAGGGTTGTTAATGACAGTAATGGCAGTGTGCTATCTAGTGAAAACTAGATCCTGTTGCAGGATCTAGTTTTCTAGATCCTGCAACAGGATCTAGAAAATTTGGACAGATGAGCTGAGAAGTGGCAACTGAAGTTTAACATTGACAAATGCAAAGTACCGCATATGGGTAGAAGTAACCCCAGAGGAACGTACCAACTGTGTGGTACTACACTTAGGGTGGTAGAAAATGAAAAAGACCTGGGAGTAATTATGCAGCAGATATGAAGTTTTCTGAGCAATGCAGACAGGCTGCAAGAGCAGGTCATGGGTTTTGTCAATGATATACAGGAATATTGCTAGCACGGGATTATCCCTTGTATAAGGCAATGGTCAGGTCTTGAGTACTGCGTACAGGTCTGAAAGCCTCATTTTAAGAAGGATGTAGATTTCTTGAGCGTGTACAGATAATGTCAACAAGATTGGTGAGGGGAATGAAGGGATCCTCTTACCAAGAGAGGCTTAAGTTCTGCAAATTGCAGCAGCTGGAGACTAGGCACCTGCGAGATGATCTGATTGGGCTGTATAAGGCCTTGAATGGGTTGAGCACGCTGAATTCTGATGGGATTCTTCCACCTGCTCAGATTACGAACCTAAGGGGGCATAAATTCAAATTCAGGAAAGACAGTTGTAAGATTGATGTGCCGAAATTTATCTTTAGCCGGCGGGGTGGGTAATTGCTGGAACAAACTTTCATCTGTTGTTGTGGAAGTTGATAGCTTATATAAATTCAAGGAGGAACTGGACAAACTTTTACAGGGAATGGTTGTGTGAATTTTTATTTATTTATTTATTATTATTTATTATTTATTTTTTTTTAATTTTTATTTTATTTATTTATTTATTATTATTTATTATTTATTTTTTTAAATTTTTATTTTATTTATTTATTTATTTATTATTATTTATTATTTATTTTTTAAATTTTTATTTTATTTATTTATTTATTTATTATTATTTATTATTTATTTTTTTTAATTTTTATTTTATTTATTTATTTATTATTTATTATTTATTTTTTTTTAATTTTTATTTTATTTATTTATTTTATTATTTTATTTTTTTGGCTGATGCTACATAAGCTTATACGCTTGCTTCCTTGAATCACATGCCTCTATTACTATTACTATTACTACTATTATTGCTACTTTCTTTGCTTCGTTCTAAACATAACAATAAACTGCCAGGAAACTCATAGTCTATTGGGTTCCAAAGTATTTTCAGGCTGCTCGAGTTCCACTTTAAAGGCTTTCATGTCCCACCAGTGGGACTCGTCTCATCGTGTGAGAAACACTAAGTTAGACCATGTCTGTTAAAACATTTTCTCTTTGTAACGTTGAAGTAGCAACGACTCAATTACATCTTTTCTAAATTTCCTAAATTTAGATCTGAATTTAATTTAAATTTATTTAGTTAAAATAGATGACTAATAATTATTTATTTCAGTAATTTAACCTTATTTTCCCTATTTAAAATCTGTTTCTGTAGTCGCTGATGAAGTAATCGGAATATACCAAGATGTAGGTGATTCGATCTCACAGTTTAAGTCATTTCATTTCTTGAGATGAAAAGCCACGCAATTTTTCATGTGAAATTGTTCAATGAGAAGGCTAAAAAAATTCTGTTTATGCCCCGATACGACCACGTGCAATTAGTTATTTTATAAGAATATTTTCATTAACCATAATTCCTTGTCATGTGGAATCTAGCCACAGTCTATACAAATGCACGTACTGCTGTACTCGCGAATTGATCACTCAGCTACGTCAAGAGGTGATTGTGCATCATAACTTGAAGGAGTACAAATAGAAGGACAGATCGAAACGTGTTCCTATGACCTCAAGAGATTTTAGAAAAATGTTGGCCAAATTTGATGACACAGGAAGCCAATGTGTTAGTGCACTGCCCCTCCACATTCGCCTTCGTGGGTAGCACAGTTGATAGGATTGCCGTCCTCCCCACATCGAGTGGAAAAGACCTGAGCTCGAGTCCGGTCAATGACGTGAGGAATTTTTATGAGCCTTCTTTACAACTTTGCTGAGTTAATCATTCTCAGGCGAGGGAGCATGATTTTTGCTCTCGGAAACATGGGTTTTTCATCTTTTCATCCAGAAAACAGAAAATCGACCACGGAACACACGCAATTTACAGACAATAAACACGGAGCAATATGGCCTTAGTGGCTCTACAATAACAAAACAACCTCCACATTCATCACACTAAATGAACTTAAGTTTTTGGAGGTGGAGGAGAATATTCAAGAGCTTCCGGCCCATTATTATAATGTCTTTACTAAAATTTTGGGGTGATACACAGAAATTCAGAAATTCATGTGTATATTAATGTGCCCCACTCCTGTTTCTCATGATGTGTCCGTTTTGGCGTCGTATCAGTAGGACTAGATAAGAAACCGCAGCACTGAGGAAATGTTTTGGAAATGTCTACAGAAAGAGCGAGTTTGTAATCTCCTTTGTAACGGAATTTCCTCACTTCAGTGAGCTTCAGGAGCCCTCTTGGACTGCGAAATAATTCACAAGCGATACAGAACAGACGGGTTTTTAAAAATGTAACTTACAGTCGATGCAATGTTTTGTTTATTTTGGTAAATCGGAAGTTCCCGAACACAAATCGTGAGTGTATCGGAGAGGAAGAAGAAAAGATTAACTTGGTCCTGATGGCATCAAAACCCAAACCCAATCTGATTCGGCTGTTAGGGAGTTCGTGGAACTTCCTAACAGCAAGTCCATATGTGATAAATTTTAAGTTAGTTTAAAACTTTACGTGTAGAGCATTAAATATTAACTTTGGTGAGATTTGTGGAACTTTCTTATTGTTTAGTTCGCGGTCACGAACATTTTGAAGAGAGGAAAAAAAGTAAACAGCTGTCTTGGCCTGATTTTTAGTTTATCAATTAACATCTGCTATATCGTTATTTATTAACATTAGAAACAGATGACACAGTTCATAGATCTTCAGTCTTGTTATGGAAAGGTACCACGTATTTTAGATCAATTCTATCCTCTGCATTAGGAGAAGGTTACAGATTTTCAAATCTTGAAACTCGGATATAGGAATTGCAAGTGCTGTCAGGATGCTCAAGTGACATATCGTCAGAGTGAGATTAACGCTTTGTTAACCATATCTGCAACTTACTAGAAATCGAAACGAAAAGCGTATATGTAAATCTGATTCGACTGGTTGTTGTAGGATTTTGGTGCATCAGCAACTTAGATCATATTGCGCTGTATATAATGTCTAAATTGCATGTGTTCTGTGGAGGATTTGCTGTCGACCAAAAACCCGAATTTCCGGAAGGGAAAAAAAACCATGCTGATTAACTCAGCCACGCTCTGTAAAGTACCCATAAAAATTCCGTGCGTCATTGATGGGATTTGAACTGAGGTCTTTTCCACCCGGTGTGGGGAAAATAGTGATTATACCAACTGTGTTACCCACAAGGGTAAATCTGATTCAATTTAATTTGCAAATTAATGCATAAATAAAAAAATTGATATACCATTTGCACAGATAGATCGTTTAATTCGCGAATAGCAGCACCGCTGTAAAACCATTCAAGTTTCAGTGAACTGCCGGTAGATGGAAGGAGAGTATGTCCAAGAATATGCTGACATAGTTGCAAGTTCTGGCATATTGTTTGGTAATTGGACAGTGGCTGTAAGTTAGTTGCTGTATGTATTGTGGCCCCTCACACTTTAACGCGATTTTGTTTCTGAGCAGGTGTCAAATAGTGAGCGGTAGTGATACACATACGGTATTCTAAATAAGCCCCCTTTCTTTCAGTGGAAAGTAAACAAAAAATAAATACAGTATAATTAGGAAAAACATAAAGCAGCGATGTAAAACTGAAATGGGACGGGCCAGACCAGTGTAACATTAAAATATAAGATAGGACAAAGTATTCAGATATATACACGTAATTGCAAAAAGAGCTATTTTACCTAATATTTGGTAGGCCTACTGTCTGGTTTGTATGGTGGTTAAAGATCATGTGGGAACGTTTGGCAACCTGGCCAGGGATGATGGGCTCTGAGTTTATAGTTTCGCCTCTGTGCCGAATTGTTCATAAACTTTATGGTTTTAGAAACTACCACAATCAAACCAAGTCCCAGGTACTAACTAAAATAGTCCCATAACATCAGACGACCGCCTCTACCAGACTTTATGTTCTGAACAATACACTCTGACAGAAATGCTCTCCGAACATTCTTTACAGGTACTTGTGCAGGCAGATATGAAGTTCTCTGAGCAGTGCAGACGGGCTGCAAGAGTAGCTCATGGAGTATTGTCAATGATATACAGGAATTTTTCCAGCAGGGATAAGGAGGTGATTATTCCATTGTATAAGGCGATGGTCAGGCCACACCTAGAGTACTGTATACAGGTCTGGAGGCCTCATTTCAAAAAGGATGTAGACCTGCTGGAACGAGTACAGAGAAGGGCAACAAGATTAGTGAATGGAACAAAGGGGTGCTCTTACGAAAAAAGGCTTAAGTTTTGCAAATTACAGTGTCTGGAGACTAGGCACCAGCGAGGTGATCTGATAGAGGTGTATAAAGCCTTGAATGGTTTAAGCATGCTCAATGCTGATGGGATGCTTCCTCTAGCTCAGAAAAATCACCTGAGAGGGCATAAATTCAAATTGAGGAAAGACAGATGTAGGATAGACGTGCGGAAATTTGCCTTTAGCCAGCGGGTGGTTGGTTGGTGGAACAGACTTCCATCCCTTGTGGTGGAGGTTGATAGCCTAAATAAGTTTAAGGCTCAGCTGAACAGGTATTTTGAACGAACAGAGGGGTGAAGTGGAAGTGTTTTTTTTTTTTTTTTGGCTGATGCTGCATAAGCTTGCTTTCTTGCATCAAATGCCTCTACTAATGCTAATGCTAATACACCCAAACACCTCCATCGAACCAAAATGTTGTGTAGCGAGATTCGATATTCCATGGCACCATCTGCCATTGAGTTCATGAACACCAGGAACGATACCACTCCAAATACCATTTCACAGTGATGATTATGATACTGGGCTTATGCACAGCTTCCCGTTGGATCCATCGATAGATGGTCCTGTACTGGCTTCTAACACAGTGGAGCTGCACAGGCAAACTACCAGATTTATATTGGCATGCCTAAGGCGGGGAGACTTGTGAAACAGTGCAGTATCCGTGGAGGAGTGGTCGAATAGTTTTGGTTATATATGGGCCATACAACAAACAAACATCTGAGGTTTAAGCGTTTGGTACCACTGGACTCTATGATGTCCTGCTGGACAGGAGATCAAAAATGAAGTCTGATAAATTTTGCAGTTGATTGCTGATTCTTCAAAGTTTTGTATTTGTGTATTCTTATTTAAATTGGCTCCCTCTCAACTTTAGTATAAGAATCACTTAAAACTATTAGGTCTCACACTTTCAATAAACGTTTTGGAACTACTGCCCCTGCTTCTGTCTTGAAAATTAGACAGAAACAGTGGCAGTGGTCCCAAAACTTTTATTGAAAGTTTTTTTTTTTTAGTAGTTACCTTTTCTACTCACTTTGTCATTGTGTATGTTGATGGCATTCTTCCTCATGATGGGGTATAAATTCAGATTGGGGAAGAATGGTTGCAGGATAGATGTCCGCAAGTTTGCTTTCAGCCCAGTGGGTAATTGATTGTTGGAACAAACTTTCATCTTTTGTTGTGGAAGTGGGTGGATAGAAAAAATTCAAGAAATAACTAAATAAATTATTGGAGGGTATGGACAGAGGCGGACTGGGTCAAGAATTGCTACCGGGGAAACTTGTAGCAGCCTCATACTAGTGTTTATGGCCAAAATCACATCGCCCCCCCCTCCCCCGCTAAGTCTTATGGCCAGTACGCCTCTGGGTATGGATGGATGGACGAAGTGTGTATATTATTTATTTATTTTTATTTTTTTTTTGCTGATTCTTCATAAACTTGCTTTCTTGCATAATTTGCCAATACTAATACTAATATGCAACTGAGAAATTCATCAAGTTAGGTGCCATCAATATTGAAACTTTTAACTGCAAAAAAAAATGGACAGTTTTTTTTTCAAAATTTAATCACTCCCAAATTTACAGAATTATTCTCACTTCATAATTTTACATACATGAAGAAGTTTTAAACTTTGGACAAGATGTGAAGGATGTCACACGCCAATAATAAAATGTTAAGTGAGGCCTTTGTTTCGAGACTAATACAGCAGTTACTAGTACTGTACTAATACTAACACTAGGTGGTAGACGACTCTCATCAACCGGTTCAATACCACCACTTTGTGCTTTTATAGAGGCTTGAAGTGGTGAAATCCATGTTTATTTTTCTTGAGTCTGACGTAGGACTTACAATCCCGAATACCGGGATTCTGATCTTTTTTTTTTTTTTTTTTTTTTTTTCCCGGTATTCGGTATTTGAATACCGGAAAAATAATAATACTAATAATAATAATAATTATTATTATTAGGCTCCAGAGGAAAGTTTCTTCCCCTCCCCACATTTCCTTCAACCCATGCATGGTACAGTACTACTAATACTATATTAGTATCGTTACTAATATTAATACAAAATAACACTAATAATACAATATTATATTACTAGTACTAATACCAACAGTAGGTGGTAGATGACTCTGATCAACAAGTACAGTACTACCACTTTGCTTATTGGAGTCTTCAAGTCGTAAAACCCATGTTTAGTCACCAGTGCAGAGTTTGCGGCATCCCCTCCCTTTCCACTCCTTCAACCCACAGACTTTTTTGATACCTTTCGTGTTTATGGTTTTCATTAAAAAAATTAAATATACTGTACTGTATTAAATGACACAATAAAAGATTTTTTATTGTCTAAAGGCAGATGTCCGGATAATGGTAGGGCAGTGTATATATATATATATTGTATATGTGATAATTCAGAATGATCTCCCCAAATTTAGAAAAAAAAAAAAAAAGTATAAATAAGGAATTATATTGTTTGTTTATTATAAATAAACAGAATAAAAATGAATTATTAAAGCTAGGTGGAAATAAATAAAGTACGTTACAAAAATGTTGACTGCATGCCCTTATCAGAGTATGCAATCAACTCTGATCATGTTACTATTTGTTTATGTTATAAAATTGCAGAAGAACCACGAAATACGCGTTGTATTTCAATTTTTATTAAAATCTAAGAGGAGATAAGTAAAGTATTATAGAACGTTAAGTGAATATTACGTTGTGAGGTATTGGAAATAAATTAATTAGTTATTTGCTTTTAGTACAGCTAATTTATTAGTTATAGTATGTATTTATTTATTGATTAGTTATTTTCTCTAAGATACAGAACTATATTCTTTGAATCTTTATTATTCTCAGCCAGAAATAAAATTTCAGGTTCTATGGACAGATTAACATAATTTCTGTATTGAAGCTTTACGAAGTAACTTTTTTTTTCTTTTTTTTTTTAATACTAGTTTGTAGTGAGTATGTGCCCAATGGGTAATTTAAAAAAAAAAAAAAAAATCGCTTATATATTAAAAATATCTTGCATCGGCCGGGAATCGAACCCGGGCCGCCCGCGTGGCAGGCGAGCATTCTACCACTGAACCACCGATGCTAATGTATTTATCTCTTGTTTGTTTTGAAAGACGTTTTCTCTAAAAAAAAATTGTAAAAATTGCACATTGAAATTTAAATTACGAGTTGCACATTATTATTTTGAATAAACTTTAAATCTAGTTCCAATGTATTTCAGATTATTATTTCTTACCGTCTGTTCTCTTTTTATTAGAACATGTTTGTTTGTTTTTTTTTTTTTTTTTTATCTTCACTACAAACTTTCTTTTGTGTTCAGAACTATCTAGTAAGCCAATTTACTTTGAAAAATCTGAAGCACAACTTAGGAAGTTAAGAAGAGGGTAAAAAAATAACCTTAAGTTGTGACAACAAACCGTAATTTGTCATATACACAGTTATTTGCATAAAAAATCAGTGATAAAAATTTTTATATTATGTATTTTTGTAAAAAAAAATAAAATATTATAATGAATACGATACCTTTAAGAAGTACGCCTGTTGAGGTATATGGCAGAGTTGTAGGTAGAATGTGCCCAAGGGTGGTTTAAAAAAATTGCTCATTTAAAAATTTTGCATCGGCCGGGAATCGAACCCGGGCCGCCCGCGTGGCAGGCGAGCATTCTACCACTGAACCACCGATGCTTGCTGACTTTTCACATGTTTGTATTCGAAATATGTTTCTATGAAAAAAAGAATAAAAATTATTTTTATTATCATCTTTAGCCATATCATTATTATTATTATTAGCCATATGGTACAAAGAAGCATGAGGCTTATGCTGCACCAGCCAAAAAAAAATTTTCTGAATTACCCCCGAGAGAGAGAGAGAGAGAGAAATAGAATGGAATCACCAAGAAAAAGATGATGATATCCAGCTCAGGACCCTGTGTGTGCCAAGCCCATACTCACTAGATGTGAGCCCCTGGGGTTGTTGCGAATTCAAATAGGTTGCAGGTTATTATTTTGAATAAACTTTCAGTTTAGTTCCATTATATTTTAGATTAATATTTTTTGCCATCTGAACTCTTCCTATGAGAACATGTTTTGTTTTGTTTTGTTTTTTCCCTCCAAACTTTCTTTTGTGTTCGGTATTTTTATTTAACTATCCAGTAAGCTTATTTACTTTTGAAAAAAAATTGACGCACAATTTAGGAAGAAGAGGTTTAAAAAAAACAAATAATCTTTTTAACCTGCTTAAGTAGTAACAACAAACCATAATTTATCATATCAAAAATTGTGATAAAATTTCAAATTATGTATTTTTGTAATAAAAATAAATGCTAAGACAAAAAATAAAATATTTTAACGAATAGCATACCTATAAGTAAGAAGTAGATCTAACTGTTGAGGTATACGGCAGAGCTTGTGGGGAGCATGTGCCCAACGGATGATTTTAAAAATCTCTTTTCATTTTAAAAAATGAACAAACGTTGCATCGGCCGGGAATCGAACCCGGGCCGCCCGCGTGGCAGGCGAGCATTCTACCACTGAACCACCGATGCTACGTAAATCGATATTTTATAAATATTATATGTAAAATTATATTTGCCTCCCAATGAATTGTATATATAGCAAATAAGAATATATGTCACTAATTTAAAATTGTTTACCTTAATTAAAAATGGATGCCAAAAATAAATTGTACTAAACAATGTTGATAACAAAATATCACCTTTAAATAATGTTACGTTTCTAGGAAAGGTTACAATGTCAACAGGTGGAAGGAGCATTGTTTTTATTTGCATCAGACTTGATATTGCGATGCTCTCCTAACGTTACAATTACGAAGATAGAATTAATAATAGCCCGTGTGTGTTGTTTACCTTCTGATTTAATGGTATCTTTATTATTTGAATTTAGAAACTTTGTCCTTCAAGGAATACAAGACTTCTGGCGTCCATAAGATCAGTTACAGAACGCTATAAAAGTAACAATTGCATTAGTACTATTGCACTAAATACAATAAAAGTCCATCATTAGAATGACAGGAACTCCACCATTACTGCATTATCTAATTATTTCACCACCAATAAAGTATTTATTGCAAAGCATCCTTAAATTATATGTTGCCACAAAGCAAACTAAGTTTTGTATCCTTTGATGCAAAAAAAAATTAGCTACAAATTTTAGCTCTGAATGCTTATGTTTGTACTGTCACTTTAAATTTTGGAGAATGATCTTCCCCCAAAAAGTGCTATAAACTTCTATAATAAATGTAATTTTTCACATTAGTTTTTTTTTTTTGATATTTTTATTTCGTACTTTTTGTTATAAGTGCGTATGGGCATGGCACACCCAGGGTCCTGAGCTGGATATCATCATTCTTCCCTTTCTTGGTGATTCCCTTCTATTTCTGAGTCTCTCTTTCTCTCTCTCTCTCTCATACACATGCAAACACACACACAGGAAAACTCAGAAATTTGTTTTTGGCTGGTGCAGCAAAAGCCTCAGGCTTCCTTGCACCATATGGCCCTTCTCTGTACTCGTTCCAACAACTCTACATCCTTCTTCTACAACCACCTAGTGGTTCCTTTATATGCAGATTCTTAATGCATGAAGAATCACTACTGATAATCAGATCAAGAGTATTACTCCCTCTAGTTACCTCCCGAACATGCTGCTGTAGAAAACAATCATCCAATAAATCCACAAAAGCCTTGCTAGTGTGTGAGTGACCACCCCACAAATTCCAGTCAATCTCTGGGAAATTAAAATCCCCCGTTATAAGACACTGACTTACTGGTCCACTCTATTTCTCTGCACGATTACTCATTATCCTCATCAGATTAATTAGGTCTATAACACACACCTTCTCTCATTTTTCCTTTCCCAGTACTTATGTCACACCAAACAGATACAGCATTGCATTGTCCACCAACATGAATTGGATGCACTTCCTTATATTTTGTGTCTCTTAACTAACAGCATAACCCCTCCTCCCTTCCTGTCCTTTCTGTACACATTGTACTCCCCCAATTCCAATTCCAAATGGAGTTGAAGACTATTTCAAATGGAGTTGTTTGCTGGTGAGCTGAAATATATTTCAGCTTTATATTGGGTGAGCTGAAAGGTATTTCAGCTTGCTCCCAATAATGGAATTTTTACTCCATCAAAGATAATCAGCATGTGCTGGATTGTCTATAATTATAGTGCACTGGTTTATCAGTTTGCTCCATATTGGATAAGCTGAAAGACATTTCAACTCACCCAATATGGAATCTTTTGCTGGTGTGCTGAAATATATTTCAGCTGATCCAATCAAAGATAATCCAGCATGTGCTGGATTATCTTTGATTGGATGCTGCTGCTGAAAGCAGTTACATATATATTTTTCCCAAAATAGCTATGATAATGAAGTGTCCTATATATTTTTAAATTAAATGTTCTGTGGTCAGGTTTCCAGTTTAGCTGGACAAAAACTAAAGTTTCTGGGTGGTGTGATGAATCTACAAACTGCCAGGTCTGCCAATTCAAATAGGTTGCCAGGTCTGCCAATTCAAATAGGGGGGGGGGATAACATATGGTTTCATTTGGTTATTAGAAATCATATGGAAACCAAGAATTTTTATTTTTGCTTCTGGAGTGTAACCTTACTCTAAGACCTTTATCAATTCTCTCTAAATATATCTGAAGAAAGCCTATAAAATACAAGGTGTTAAGGCTTCTGTTTCCTGGGACCGTATCGAAGTGTAAAATGACATATTGCATAAAACATGTACTGTATTTATAGTATAATTACACACACAGTATAATTAGGGTTGCCATCTCCTTGAATTTTGTCTGGAGAGAGTTAATGCTGTGATTTCTGGGTTTTGTCATTTTATGAGTCATAAACCAAAAAAAATGAAATTTCAATTTTTTTTGGATAAAACGAAATTCCATTCCATTTTGAAGTGATTGCAGTATTATTGTATAATGTTATATATATTATATTATTATATATTTTGTAAATTACATATTTGTTTAGAAATATGTAATTTACAAAATCTATTTAATACCTGTATCATGTACCATAATATAACAAACCATGGCATTGATAAGATCCAAAATTGGAAATTAGAAATCTGTATAAGTAAATAATTTTTACAAAAAAATTCCTCTAGCAATTTTTTCCTATTAAACAACATAGAATAAACTAATTTTACATTAAAAATTTTACCATTACCTGCACTTCTTCTTCCTCCTACCCAGTCATTTTTGAAGACAAAAATTTTGAAGAGGTGGTAATTCTAAGTATAATATAAATTTCACATTAATATAATTACATTATATTAATATATTTATAAGCATAATACAGTATATTTAATTATAGCATTATGCTGTATAAAGATTTTTGTTTTTTTTTTTGATTTTGAGCCAAGGCAACTAATTGCCAAATGACAATTCATTGTATTTTTATTTGTATATTGGGTGTATTCTGCAGTTTAGCCATGGGGGGTAAGCTTAGGGGGTAAACCCCATAAGGTCATTTTGTGTTATGTTATATAATTGTACTGTCATGTTTTGACACCTGTAAAAGCTACCCCCCCCCAAAAAAAAAGGCGCCTCCGTAGCCAGGTGGGAAGGAGTAGCAGTCCACACGCTTCTTGATTAGACCGGAGTTCGAGCCCGTCACCACCAAATACGGAGGATGCGGAAAGGTCAGGGAATGATCACTGCATATCCCGGAGCAATATGGCCTTAGTTGCTAATGCTCCTAAAAACCAAATAAACAAACAAACAAACAAACCCCCCAAAAAAAAAAAAAATTTGGTGCACCACTAGTGTATTCTCTAACCAGTTTGCCTGTTTGTGGGATGAAAAACACAAAATTCTGTCCAAGATCCCTTATCTTGACTGTTCCAACCAGATTTCAGAATATATTTATATGTTATTAAAAATGTACAAATAAAATCTAAATAATTTCAATTAAAATGTACAGTAAAATATTACTGTAAAAGATATAAAATGTACTGAATTAAAAGTGTTAAAAATATAATGAAATAAAATCTAACACATAGGAGCTTTAAGTATCCGTTTGCTGCCTTTATCAATTCTCTCTCTCTCTCTCTCTCTTTCTCACACACAGGATAACTCGGAAATTTTTTTTGGCTGGTGCAGCCTAAGCCTCAGGCTTCCTTGCACCATATGGCTAATAATAATAATAATAATAATGTTTGCATGGAGGCTATGAATGAGAAAAAAAAAAGTAGAAGTGTCAATGTAAAATAAAAGTAAGAAGAGAGGAAGGGAAGGGAAGGAAAGGAAGGAGTAATTCTCAGCTGTCCATGAATTACTCGAAAGAAAGGGAAGAAGGTGGTGGGAAAGAATGTGGAAGAGAAGACCGGGGGCAATGTTCATCCAAATTATGCAGCACTACAGACATTGCCCATGATGTTCTCTTCCTCATTGTTTCCTGCCACCTTCCTCAACCTTCTTTCAAGTAGTTCATCTATTCCACAGCCTTCTTTTTACAATTAAAAATTTATGCTCTCTTTTGGGCTTCATCTCAGAAAGAATACATATATAAAATATCATCTGTATTCAGTTTATTTAGCCTTATACACTTCAGTTAGTTAAGCCCATAGATGCCTAATTTCCAGAGACTGCAATTTACAGAACCCCAGTGTTATTTGATAAGAATATCTTTTTGTTCCTCCAACTAATTTTGTTGCTCATCTCTGCAGTGTATACAGTATTCCAGATGGTGCCTAATCATTACCTCATACAGTGGGATAATCATTTCTTTGTCCCTGCTAGCAAAGTTCCTGTAAAATAACCCCTAGATATTTTTTCATACTCCACTACATTTTGAGTTTGGTATGTTATTCTGGGATTACTACTACCCAGATTCAGTACTTTGCATTTATAATTTAAAGCTCAGTTGCCATTTTGCAGTATGTATGCTTAATTTATTTAGATCCTCTTGAAGTAGCAATACCCTGATTACTATCATTAACCCGTCTTTGTATTATCAGCAAACTTAGACACTTGAAACTTGAAATACCTACATCGATGTCATTCATAAATATTAAAAACAGTAAGGGAACCGAACTATGTCTTTAATTGGTCAACTGAAAATTACGCAATTTGCAAATTATAGAGCTGAAACTTAGAATGAAATAAATATATAAATATTTGAATAAAAAGAAACCTCCAAAAGGCATATATTGTTATTTATTAGTATTTTACATAAATTATTTATTATTTTTGTATCAGGAATAAACTCAGTTTTACCTTTAACTCTAAATCTGTGTTTTTTATTGTTTTATTGTCATTTTATTTATTTATTTTTTTTTTCAGCATCTGTAGGAAAAATACGTGAAATTTTGGAATTTTAAGAATTTTTACCTGTTACAAATAGAATTGTTACAGAATGATGGCATATGCTGGTAAGATATGAAATTATTTACTTCAGTGAAACTATTGATAAATGAAAACTGATAACCACCCATGAGAATGACAATACTTTATATTATTATACTTCATTTGGCACCTCCACAGCCAAGTGGGCAGGAGCAGCAGTGCATAGCGCACACTTCTTGATTAGACCAGGGTTCAAGCCCGTGACCACCAAATATGGAGGATGCGGAAAGGTCAGGGAATGACCACCGCATATCCCCAGAGCAATATGGCCTTAATTGCCAATGCTCCTAAAAACCAAACAACAACATATACTTCATTTATTACTTTGCATTTGTTTAAATATTATAAATGATAAAATAGCAAAGCTTGGGAAACTTCAAACATTTAAAAATATTAATAATAGCAAGGTTTAATTCCTTTAAGGATATTAGGTGAAAAACAAGCATGTTTTCATTATCTGAAAATGCCATTACAAAATAACTTGTTTTTCATAATGCAAAGTAGGGTTGCCAGTAATATCATTTTTATCAGCAGTTTTTTCCTGGGGGGTCATGATTTTCTAGATTTCTTTGGGTCAATGAAATTTTCTAACAATTTTTTGTGTAAAATTTAAGAATTGTCTCTACATCATTCTTATTAGTAACACAGTGTTAGTGGAGAGCTAGTGAAAATCAGAACTGGCTATTCAAATAAATTTTGATATGAAAAGTGTTATTCTTATTTGAAAGCTCTAGAGCAAACTTACTTTGTAGTAAGTATTTATTAGTATTAATGTCTGCCTTATGGTGCAAGGACTTCGGCTTTTGCTGCACTATCAATATAGAAAAATAAAATCCTTCTTACATATTCCAGTCATCATAGGTGTCAATTCAGCTGGCCCTTGAATTTTTTCAAACTGTCAATCTCAACTACCCACAAAAGTAACTTATTCCAGTGATTTACAACTCAGCTAAAAGAAAACTTTCTACAATTTGGTTCGTACCGCTTCCCCCATAATTTAAAGTTGTGTCCCCCAATTCTTGCATCATTTATAACCATAAACATTTCATCTTCATTCATTTTACTATCTCTTCTCAGAGCCTTATAGACCTAAAAGAGATCCCCTAGGGTTCCTGGTTACCAAGCTCTGTTGCCTACATATTCAATGACTTTCCTCATATTGACACCCTTTGCCAGTTTCACCAAGTGAAAATCATCTATCTTTATACTTTTTCAAGCAACTCAGTGTCTTTCTTTAGGTGTGCTCTTCGTACTTGGATACTTTGGATGCAGTTCTTGAAGTGTGGTCCCACCATTGCCTTATACATTAGCATTATGACCTCCCTATCCTCTAACCAAATAACCTATAAATTATTTCTAGGACATCATCCATCAGCCCTTCTTGCTCCGTGTCTACACTGTATGGAGAACTTCATAGCCACCTGGATAATAACCTAAATCTCTCTCCTCTATTACTCTGAACTCAACTCCTCTTAAAGTGTAAGTCATTCTAGGACTGCTATTTCCAAAATGCAAAACTCTTTATTTAATGCTGCAATATTCACTTTTTTGACCATCTCTGAAGCTTATCTAGTTCATTCTATAGGAGTGCTGCTTGACATGCTCACCATCTGAAAATTTTTACATCACTCCCTATATATCCCTTTGTCAGTATTGTTTAAAGAAAATCAGGAACAAAAGCAATCCCATCACTGATCCTTGAGGAATCCCACATCTGATACTAACCTAATATAATGAGTAACCATTAATCACAATCCTGTGTCTCATGTCCTACGGCCATGCTTTGATCCATCTGAGGATATTTTTGCTGATACCAATATGCTCTAGTTTATATAGTAATCTCTTGTGCATAAAGGGTCAAATGCTTTTCTGAAGTTCAAGTGAATAATGTCAAAATTGTTGATGAAGTGGTCCTTTCATAATAAATATCCAGATTAAGGAACAAGATTTTCCCTTTACAAAACCATGCTGGGTTTCCTTCGAAATACTGTTTCTACCAGATAACCCTGTATTACATTTTTAGTTATTGTGTCCATAATTTTCCCTGCTAATTGAGTCAAACTGACTGGTCTGTAGTTACTTCTGTTGCTGGTTCAGTTACTGTTCTGTAGTCACTTCATCCTTAGAACCACCTTTATAGATTTCCAGCACATTGGCACTTCTGCAATCCATAGAATCCTCTGAGTTGCCTTTATAATGAATGTTAATGGTTCAGTGCAGTCTCTCACTCTCAGGTTGTTTAATAACTAGAATTACTGGGTATATTCCATCAACCTCAGTTGCCTTGCTTGCTCTCAGGTTTGAAAGTTTTTCTAATAAACAGCTTCTATAACTTAAATATTGCTAATTATACTGCTCAGCTTCACTCACAGATCCTCTTCTCTGCATAGGGTCTTTATCTCTAAAATGCAAAGTACCCATTCAATTTATTAGCAATATTATTTGGGTTATGTACAGCTTTCCCATATCCATTATGTAATAGTCCATTCTGATTTGTTTTTTTCTTCTCTGTATTCACATATATAAAAAATTCCTTGTTCCTATTCTTTGATCTCTTAACCAGCAAGGGTTCTGAGCTGGATATCATCATTCTTCTCTTTCTTGGTGATTCCCTTCTAATTCTCTCTCTCTCTCTCTCTCTCTCCTCTCTCTCTCTCTCTCTCTCTCTCTCTCTCTCTCTCTCTCTCTCTCTCTCTCTTTCTTTTATCTGCTGTAGGCTTCAGGTGTTTTGTTGTCATGTAATTCACTCATGCAGTCTTTTTCTGTTTTTTTTAAACTAGCTCCCCATTCATCCATATTGATATCCTTCTCATGATGTATTTTCTTAATGTTATACCTGCATTCATACATTCTGCAATTACTTCTCTAAAGGTGCTTCACTATTCCCCAGTATTTGCTCTCCCCCATGGCCGCCTCCGTAGCCAGGTGGGAAGGAGCAGCAGTGCGTAGCACACGCTTCTTGATTAGACCAGAGTTCTAGCCCATCACCACCAAATACGGAGGATGTGGAAAGGTCAGGGAATGACCACCGCATATCCCCGGAGCAATATGGCCTTAGTTGCTAATGCTCCTAAAAACCAAATAAACAACAAATAAACAAGCTCTCCCCCATGCTAACAGTTAATATAGGCCATATAGCATCTCAGACTGTCAAAGTCCCCTTTTTTCTGAAACCCATGCTTTTCCCTTTAACAACTGCAGTCTCTTTCTTCATTGCCCAATTTAGAGCTTTGTGATCACTTCTACTAATGGTCATCAGTCAGTTCTACAATGCTGTCTGGATCATGGGTAATAATGAGGTCTAAAATATTCTTTCCCCTAATGCTTTCTCCGTGTTAATATAAATAACAACTGTTTAGTCAATTTAAAAAATTTTAAAACTTGCTCCAGTTAATATTTTTGTTATTGTACTGAGAACGTTATTTATTTTTTGTGTTTTGTTAAATATATTCTATAATTAAAGAAACATATGCATCTAACAAATTCGAGGTGATTATTGCATTAAGTCCATGATCATGAGGAACTTTCTGCTCCCTCAAAAGATGAAAGTCAAGAACTCATTGCCAAAGCTTGGTCTTTTGTCCAACTTGAAGACAAATATGGTCCACCTAAGTTGTTAATATCTTTTTAAATTTGTAGCATAACCTAAACAGGTGCATCTACTATACATTTAAAAATCTGAGGCACCACCAGTACAGCTGTTTTGAAGCTTATTGGTTTCTCATCGGCTAGCAGATGGACTCTCTTAGGAAAGACATGCCGAACTGAATATAGTATGAACAGTTATGAACAGAACAGTGTATGGAAGAAAACTTACATTTAAACACATAACCATTATGTTTGTAATCATAATCCTCTTAGAAATGGGTTATATAACCCTATGTAATATAATAATATAGGAATTGCAGGGGATACTTTAATGCAGAAGATAAAATCTGACAGATTTAAGGTACATTAACACTAATTTTATACTCACAGAAAATTCACCTTTGTTCTGCAGTGTGATTATTGATGTCCTAATTTAATAATGCAATACAGCTTTTTAATGGTGGAAAAATAAATGATGGTAACTGAGGTTATATATTATTTCTGTTAGTAATCAGTGTTGTTCTTTTTTGTCTTAAAGTCTATAAATAATCTTATGCAATTATTTATATCCTTATCTTAGGTTTTTCTCATTTTCCAAATATAATAAAGCAGAGTGTGGATGTAATTGATGTACAAAGTAAGTAATATTTATCTCTTTTGTTTAGATTAATATAGGAAGAAGATAAAAGTTTTAAAAATCCTATTAATACTACAGAGATAAACTTTCAGTTGTTATATATAAAAAAATTTTATAATAAAACGTTATAATAAGTTATAATAAAAAAAGAGGAAAGAATGTTAAAAATAAAATTATACAGGTTACACTACTGTAGGATTTTGCAATCATGGGTTTGATTGAGTTTGTCCGAGCTTGTTTATAGGTTATGTATCTTTTTGGAGCCTCCTGTTAAGACAGCAAATTCTGGGCTATCTATTTTTGGGTATTAATTGTGTAAAATAAGTAGGTGGTCTCATTTAGTAAATTCATTATCTAAGGAGTCCATTTAATTGGTTAACTGTACTGCTGCAATTTTCTAAAAGACTATAATTTGTCTATTTCAGCAGTTATTTCCATCTTATTGGAGAGTGACCATGACTGCAGCATATGACAGATGAGTGATGATTCTATTCACAAGATGAGAAGTACCAAATGGTATTGGAAATCCATTTTAAGAATATGAGCTAATCAGCTTTTTCCTACAGACTTTCTGGAAATACTGAAAATCTTTCTAGAAAGATGCATATCATCTTGTGATTTAAATTGCCAGTTGGTTATCCAGTTTTGTATTGATGGATGCCTGACTGCACTGCGATGACACTGTAGTAACTATCAGAATGGCTGCTGAATGGCATATCAATTATAAATACAAAACATTATACTTCACTTGCAACAATGCTATTTATTTGTAGTGCAATATAAGGGAAGCTCATACAATAGATTGCATCATTGCCATTGTTTACATATAGTATCAGGGTGTTCCCAGGATTTTCTAAAGTGGATGGGAGAAAGGCTAAAGCATTCTGGGGAATCATTAAGCCTTAATCATCATGGAACAGGAGAAAAATCCACCTTATTTTGATCATAAGGTAGGGGGACTGTATCCCCTTTAGCACCTACCTGGGACTACTCCTGTATAGTACAATGTTTTTGAATGTATGAATTGCTTATTGTGCTTTATTTAATGTAATTTAACCCTCTCTCTTTTACTGCAGAATATCCTCCCCCCCAAGTGAATTGTAGCATGTAGCTTTGTGTGACTTGCTATTTTTATTAAATCAATGCAAAGCAGCGTTATTTCTTATTCATGTTAGTCCTGCATACTCTTTGGCTGCCATATTAAAGCTACGTCAAGGTACTAATCTTCTATAAACCTTATTTGCTTGCAGCCTCATCTCTTCAAGGTTTATCAGGAAATGATGAAAGATCCCACAATGAACTGTAAGTCATAAAAAATTATATTTTTATCAAGGTGCAGAATATGAATTTATTCTATCATACCTTGAGTATATATATGTAATATAAGAATTGTGGCTAAAAAATGCTAAATTACTGTATACTTGAGATGTTTCTGATGGGCATTCTTCCATAAGTTAAAAAGGTTATCCCATAATGATACACTGCACAGCAATTTTTGATTATGTTGACCATTTTTAATTTTAAAAAGTATTAGCATTAGCATTAGTAGAGACATATGATGCAAGAAAGCAAGCTTATGCAGCATCAGCCAAAAAAAAACCACTCCCATTTCACCCCTCCATTCGTTCGAAATACCTGTCCAGCAGAGCCTTAAATTTATTTAGGCTACCAGCTTCCACAACAAGGGATGGAAGTCTGTTCCACCAACCAATTACCTGCTGGCTAAAGGCAAATTTCTGCACATCTATCCTATATCTGTCTTTCCTCAATTTGAATTTATGCCCTCTCAGGTGATTATTCTGAGCAAGAGAAAAATCCCATCGGCATTGAGCATGCTCAAACCATTCAAGGCTTTATACACCTCTATCAGATCACCTCGCCGGTGCCTAGTCTCCAGACACTGTAATTTTCAAAACTTAAGCCTTTCTTCGTAAGAGCAACCCTTTGTCCATTCACTAATCTTGTTGCCCTTCTCTGTACTCGTTCTAGCAGCTCTACATCCTTCTTGAAATGAGGCCTCCAGACCTGTATACAGTACTCTAGGTGTGGCCTGACCATTGCCTTATACAAGGGAATAATCACCTCCTTATCCCTGCTAGAAAAATTCTTGTATATCATTGACAAGACACCATGAGCTACTCTTCCAGCCCGTCTGCACTGCTCAGAGAACTTCATATCTGCCTGCACAATTACCCCGAGGTCCTTTTCATTCTCTGCTACTGTCAGCATAGTACCACAGAGTTGATACGTTTCTCTGGGGTTACTGTTTCCCGTATGTAGTACTTTACATTTGTCAATGTTAAACTTCATTTGCCACCTCTCAGCCCATCTGCTCAACCTTTCCAGATCCTGTTGCCGCAGCATAACATCAGTAGTGTCCTTAACAACCCTGCCAACATTTGTATTGTCTGCAAACTTGGACATTAAGCTTGATATACCATCATCAATATCATTTATAAATACAGAAAACAATAATGGACCCAACACTGAACCCTGAGAGACTCCACTAATAACATTAGTCCACGATGAGCAGTGTCCGTTGATTACCACTCTGTCTTCTCCCCCTCAACCATCCCTTTTTCCATAGCAGCAATTTGCCTCCAGTGCCACACTGCTCCAATTTGTGCAGCAGTCTTCCATGTTCAACAGTATTAAAAGCCTTTCTAAGATCCAATTATATAATATCAAAGTTATTCCCTGCATCCAGTTCTTTTGTGACTGCATCATAGTATCCTATCAAATTTGTCAGACAAGACTTTCCCTTAACAAACCCATACTCTGTCTGAATTATTGCTGCAGTCTTGTCTAGATGATCCTGCAGTGCTTTTTTAACCAGTGCCTCCATTAATTTTCCTGGAACAGAAGTTCAACTCATAGATCTATAATTATTTGTGTCAGCCTTTGATCCTCCTTTGTGAATTGGGGTCACATTTGCACATCTCCAGTCTATGGGTACCTCCTCTGAGTCCAAAGAAGCTCTCATAATTATGGCTAAGGGTTTGCTTACTTCCTTTGCTGCCTCCTTTAATATAACTGGATAGATCCCATCCACCCCAGGTGCCTTTTTTATGTTTATCCTCAACAATTTCTCCTCCACTTTTCTCTCAGTTATTACAAAATCATCTAGCTCACTGCCAGAGTTTACTTCATCTCTGGCATTCCCCTTCCTGAATAAATCCTCACGTTTGAATGTAGATGCAAAATACAGTCTGTCCTTGTATAGCACGATAGTTGTGTTCCTAGAAACCCTCGTGCAATGCAAAATCGTGCAATATAAACAACAGGCCCTATGGGAAAAGTGGGGTTAGGTGCCGACCACCCAAGATTTAACACACATTTGGAACCAAAACATTACCAAACACAATAAATAATTGGGTAATTTTAATCGTTATAAAATACTTACGTATTTTAAAACAATTAAAATACTTAATAAAAAATATAATATATTTTTTATTATAATATAATAAAAAATAAATATTTTTTATTATTTATTATATTATAATAAAGTATTTTTTATGAATAAAATACATATTTTATTCGTAAAAAATTTTTATATTAAATAAAATAGTCGTAATAAAATACTTACGTATTTTATAATACGTAAGTATAAATTATAATACATAAGTCGTAATAAAATGCTTACGTATTTTATTACGACTATTATGTAATAAAATATTGCTAATGCTTCTGCTTCTATCGTAAGCAGACTTGTTTTTTGTTTGATTTTCTATCCAAACAGATGACGGCCGTTCCATCTCTTCCAATTCTTGTGTCTTAATCTAATGGATTTTAATTACACTTTGAGTTGTTCCCGCTATGAAAGTTGTTTTTATTTTCTCCGCATTCTTTGTAATTCTCGGCGTTGCCTCATTTAGGTCTGTAGCACGTGCAATATCACATGGTCTTTCATTTCGCTCAAAGCGTTTCACAATTTCATATTTTTTTCTCTATCAACAGAGGCTGACTGGCCATAAGCCTTACCCAGGAAATCCCGGTGGGCCAGAGGCCGGTGTGATTTTGGCCAGAAACCGTAGTATGAGGCCATACGTAGTATGGCCTCATACTATGTATGAGGGTAAGAATTTTTGACCCAGTCCGCCTCTGTTTATCGATATTGCTTTTTTTTTTCTCTCTCTGAATCTGCAGTGTCTTCGCCAGGATGCTTCCTTTTCACACCTTTTAAGTATTTTACTAATTTTTAGGGAATAAAGCGCAATTACAAAACGAGGAGGCACGCTTAATACACATAAACAAAGCTGCGCTCGTGTAGCAACTGAATAAACAACACCGTAAAGGCCGAGATACACTATTAACACCCCACATTTTACTAAAGCACATTTCTGGGGGTTACTACCATAAAACAATTTCCAGTTTCGGTTCTGCTAGTGGAATCTGTTATAAACTGGTAGTAAACTCCATCTAATTGCATTTGCGATTATATCGATAGCTGGAATTGTGTTGGTTTTTACGTTATTATGGTGAAATGTGTTTCCCCTTCACTGATATAAAACACAAATACATTTTCAGAATCTTCTTCATTCCTATCGTGTTGCGTTCGGTTGGGGTGATTCTGCGTTCGACTGCCATTTCTTGTAAACACAAAGGCGAATCGTGCATAAGCGAATCGGTTCGTGTTATATAAGATAACGTTCCCCTATTTATAAATCATGTATGATCGAATTCGTGTAATGTAAACACGTGTTATACGAGGACCGACTGTATTCATTTAGTTTGTTAGCTACCTGAGCAGGATCATCAACAGTTGAACCATGGATATCGAGTGGACCAATCTGATTTATCCCCTTCCTTCTAGAGTTTACATAAGTAAAGAACTCTTTGCTGTTTTTCTTTGCATCCTTTGCCAAGGATTTCTCATAATCTGCCTTTGCCTGCCTAATCTCCTTTGTTACTTGGTTACAGACCAGCTTATATCTATCATAGGCTTCCATGTCACCCATTAATTTATATGTATCTCGTGCATTTTTCTTCTCTGCCATATGTCTCATTAGTTCATCTGAAATCCATTTAGGCCTAAACTTTGAACAATATTTCTTAGTTGGTATGTAAAGCCTAGTAGCTTCCAAGATAAGTTCTTTGAATGCTTCCCATTTTGAATTTGCTGTTGGTAACATCATCAGTTGGTCCCACTGTATAGAATTTAAATACTGTCTCAGACCATCGTAGTCACCTTTACGAAAGCAAAAACCCTTCCCTTTACCCCTGATGGTAGTTACCTCTTTGAGTAAATCCAACTTCAGCATACTGTGATCACTGCCACCTAGTGGTTCCTTTATCTGCAGATTCTTAATGCATGAAGGATCACTACTGATAATCAGATCAAGAGTACTACTCCATCTAGTTGCCTCCCGAACCTGCTGATGTAGAAAACAATTATCCAATAAATCCACAAAAGCCTTGCTAGTGTGTGAGTGACCAACCCACAAATTCCAGTCAATATCTGGGAAATTAAAATCCCCCATTATAAGACTCTATTTCCTACTCTATTTCCCTGTAAAGTTTCTTATTATACTCATCAGAATCATTAGGCCTATAGCACACTCCTACTCTAAATTTTGATCTCCCAATGCTTACGTCACACCAAACTGACTCGACACTGCACTGTCCAGCGATGTCGACTGGCTTCACTTCCTTGGATTTTATGTGTTTCTTAACTAATAGCATAACCCCTCCTCCCTTCCTATCCTGTCTATCCTTTCTGTACACATTGTTCTCCCCAAATTCCAGTTCTGCATTCCTTATATCTGTGTGGTACCACGTCTCTGATATCCCAACAATATCTGCCTCTGATGTTTTGAGCAATACCTCAAATTGATCAACTTTATTTACCAAACTTCTAGCATTGGTGTTCACGCAAGTATACATGCACCTGTTCCTATTCTTAGATACCCTAACACAACCCACATGTTTACTTGTACCGCAATGACTCCCAGCAGTCTCTGACATATCCTGCATCTTGTTTTCCAGGCTGCTGCTCATTCCAATAGAAGCAATGCAAGAATCACTTTCACCTCTGCCAGTGGGCAAGAGCGGCAGTGCGTACCACACGCTTCTTGATTAGACCGCGGTTCGAGCCCGTGACCACCAAATACGGAGGATGTGGGAAAGTCAGCGAATGACCACTGCATATCCCCGTAGCAATATGGCCTTAATTGCTAATGCTCCTAAAAAAAACAAAAAACAAAACAAATAACCTCTGCCAGTGGCTATTGTTAATCTATTAGTCCTTGTATCCCCCCAAGCTAGCAGTTTTCCGACCCACCTAACACTGCCTCGATAGCATCAGCAAATATTCTTGCGCCCTTTCTATTTAAGTGTATCCCATCCCTGTAGAAGAAGTCTCTCCTGTTAACAAGTACAGACCAGGCTGAAAAAAATTCTACCCCTTGAGCCTTGCACAATCTTTCCAGGGCCGAATTGATCGACAAGGCTCTCATCATATACTCCCTCCTGTCATGTCTGGGCAGAATTGCAGACACTTTCAAATTCAACCCTAATTCACGGCTTTTTTTCCAACAGTGACCTGTACCTGTTAATTAATTCTGCCGGTCTCCTACTCTTAATATCATTAGTGCCAACGTGTACAACTATATCACCTTTTGTGCCCTTAAAAGATGTTATCTGCTCTACAATGTCATCAACCTTTGCCCCTGGCAGACAAACCCTGGTCCTGTTTCACCTATCCTTTTTACAAAGCATGTTCCCCATTTCCCTGACAATAGAGTCAACAACAACTACTAGTTCCTGCGGGACCAGCGCATTCTTCCTTGGGGGTTGCCGCTGTGTTGCGTGATGACCAAGTGCAAGCTCTGGCATTGATGTGGGCAGCTGAGAGCTTGATGGGCCCCTCAATTTAGATCCTTCGAGGTCTACCCTGTCCTTCAAGCTCTCATATAGGCCCATAACAACGCTGAGTTGTCGCCTGATTTCCTTACATTGCGCGCACGCACACACAAAGACATCCCCCATGACAATATTATGTCCCGTACCCGATTGCTCCACAAACATCAAGCAAGCAGTGCATTTTAAAAGGCTGTGATTCAGAGGGCAACTGCCCCCCTCAGTTCTCCCCTGAGCTACAGCACTCACATTAGCTTGAGCCTTTTGCTTTGCTGCTCTGGTCTGAGTCATAATTTCAATTTAATTTCAATAAAATTTCAATTTCAGTACAAAATTATAACCCTAAACTTGTATCCCAACACAGTTATAATGCTATATATTTTTTTCAGTATTGAGTATTATCTACGAGTTCTGTTTATATAACTTCCATATCAAGTTATGTGTTAATTATGTTACGTTTGTAATCTAAGTCGTTATATGTATTTAGTTAAAAAGTAAAATTTAATTGACAATGAAGTTTAACAAGATTAATAGATTTTACTGATTAATTGACAATATTATATTATATACTATACTATACTAAGCTTACGCTATCTAGTTCGGGATATAACGTTGTATCATATAACAATGGCAGCATGTTACAAACGGTAAATCTACGGACACTTAAGTATTAATTAACTTCCAAATCTCGCTGTCTCAATTGCGCCTCCGTAGCCAGGAGGGAAGGAGCAGCAGTGTGTAGCACATGCTTCTTGATTAGACTGGGGTTCGAGCCCGTCACCACCAAATACGGAAGATGCGGAAAGGTCAGGGAATGACCACCGCATTTCCCGGAGCAATATGGCCTTAGTTGCTAATGCTCCTAAAAACCAAACAAAACAAAAACAAAAACAAAAAAGCTGTCTCAATTCAGAATAAACTAAGGATCCTTACTAGGTCTATAAGCTACTTATAGAAAATAATTTATTATAACAATTGGTCAATAAAGTGGCTAAATATGGCTAAAAAACCTCTCGTTCAGCGGAGCTGCAACTTGTAACACATGGATTTGATACCCTTACCAATACTAAGTAATACCTACAAAATCTCTATCTAAGTTAAACTTTAAACTAAGTATCGTAACTAGGAATATAAAGCTACTCTAGAAAATAAGTTAATATGCCAATTTAAGCTAATAAAACAGAAAAAACTTCTCTATTCCAGGAGCAGTAAAAACTTCGCCTGCACAAGGCTACTCTTATTCTCAATGGGCACAAAAGATGATATTACACCAGAGTGAAGTAAGGATTGTGCATTATAAAACATACACTTGTCATCCTTTAGGCAGAAGCAGTGGGAACAATAATATGAAGTACTATTAAGTAGGGTGACCAGATTTTAAAATATAAAAATAGAACATACACATGAGACTACATATTGTGCACTTGAATCATGCACAATATGACTGCCTTCTAAGTTAATTCAGAAACATGGATGATTAGATATCATGGATGACTCTGTGCCTTGACTTATTTTCCTGCTGTGTGTTGTAAATTTGTGTCTATTGGGAACCGATGCTGAATCAGTAAACATTATGTATTATAAGTAGTCGTCATATAACATGGTACTTCTACAACACGGTTTCGCTCTAACACGATTGATAAATTGCTGAAATCCTCGCACAACACTGTACTTACATAACACGGTTAGAGAATTGAGATAAACTTTGCATAACACAGTATTTTTAAGCTTTTGTGTGGGGGAAACCACACAAAAGCTTATGTTGGGTGTAATTTTTCAACATTTCCATTCTTTTTTTGTGAATCCCTGCTGTTGACTCACTAGTCATGATGCAAAAAAAAATCATAGGGAAATTTTTAATCTTTACAATGGATTTTGGGAAAAATTGATTCCGAATCTATTGAAGTGATGGAAGCATGGAAACATTTCTCAATTGTGGACTGTATCGGAATCATAGCTTTATCTCTCAAAGAAGTAAAACCGTCAACATTAAATGCATGTTGGAAAAATGTAAGGCCAGAGTCAGTTCATTCAGTAAATTTGATCGAACCAGCAGAAATGGAATCGGTGCGATAGTAGAACTTGCTAAGTCGGTAGGATGGGAAGGTTTTGATGATATGACTACTGAAGTCATTCAAGAATTGCTGGTAGAAAAAGAGGCTGGTGAAGCGGATTTGGTGGAAATGGCATCGGAGGTAAACCAAATCAATTCAGAAGATGATAACGCAGATGAAAATTCCGAAGTTCCAAATTTTACACTAAAAAGCATATGGCAAGGCATAAACTTAACCAATCAATTAGAATCTTATTTTCTGAATACAGATCCTTTGACTGAAAGGAGCACAAAGTTCAAAAGGGAACTTCAAAAATACTTAGCTCCATACCATGAAATTCACAAAGATCTATCAAGCAAAAGCAAACAAACTCAGATTACTGATTTTTTAAAAGAGAGCAGAAGTTACACGAAATCTGGGTGTTGCAGAAGAAAGTTCAGAAGGTGAAGATATTCTGTAACAGAGAAAATGTTTTCATTTGATTGTGCTTAATAGTGATGAAGAGGAAGAAAATTAAACGAATGTACATTCTCTGACATATATGCATACAGGTTGTAAGACGTTTGTTCAGTTATTACTATTTTTAATAAAACTTAAGTTTCCAATAGTTATAAAAAAAAAAAATGGTGTATTTTTGTTAGCTTTTGGAATGTAACCCTCTTTTTGTACTGGTTCTTAGTCCCATATAACATGGTTTTGCACTACACAAGATTTTATAGGAATGTAACTACTGTGCTATACGAGGGTTACCTGTAATTGTTTTCTTTAAATACTTTTTACCTGAAATATTATCCATAGCCATCTTACTTATGAAACCATATAGGTTAAAACCTCTGTAATGTTTGGAAGTCATTTGAATACATCAATGGTTATAAGTACTTTAGTCCCAATAGCATCAATGATTATAAGTACTTTAGGCCCAATAGCATCAATGATTATAAGTACTTTAGTCCCAGTAGCATCAATGATTATTTCCTGTTTGGCAGTCAACTTGATTAATCGAAAAAAAAGTACTACTACTCATAAAATGACTATGCAGCATAAAAGTTTCATGTAACTTCTCAATAAAATGGCACTCTTGGTAAAAATGGGACTATTTGGCATCCCATTTCATCTTTGTTGGGACAACGGAACACCTCACTCCAAAATGGAACATCTGGTCACCCTACTATGAAGTTTGCTGAAGTTGAATTAAATGCTCATGACATACTAGAATAGTAGCAATGTAGCTTGCTAGGTATAGTCTCTGCTGAGCATATTAACTACTATGGAGTTTGGATTTTGTGTTAATATCAGGCAATAATGATATCTCCCCATGTTTTCTGTTATTTGTGCCCTTGTTTAACTTTCTTAGTTTATTTGAAATGTGTAGTTCACCTGAAGATTGATTTATTTTCTGCAAGTATTGTTTTCTTCAAATGAATTGAGTACTAGAGATATGATATATTTGGAATGAAAAATTCTGATATTTCATGTGTGGAGAAGTTCAGAAGAATCTACAATTCTTTAGATTGATGATAGAAGATAACGTTGATGCAAAATTGATTGGGTTTCATGGAGCAAATGGAATTTTAAATTGTTACAATAGTATTTTTCTGACAAAATCTTAGTTATCCCTTTCCTTAATCACTACTGATCTTATTTGTCCCTTATTGTTCAATCTGTTGTTCCTTCCACTTTAAAGGTGACACTTGTGTATATACTGTATATTTCCCTGTCAGAAATTTCCCAATTTGAATTTTTTTTTTCTTTTTTTTTTTTATCTCTTTTGGCTAAAGATTTCTTTACCTCATTCTCATTCTCTTACCACTTTAAAGGTGGCACTTGTGCATATACTGTATATATATATATATATATATATATACTGCTGTGATATTCCTTGTCAGAAACTTCCCAATTTGAATTTTTTTTCCTTTTTTTTTTTTTTTTTTTTTTTTTTTATATCTCTTTTGACTAAAGATTTCTTTACCTCATTCTTTTAGATTCATTTGCCCTCTGTCAATCATCCAGCTTGGTAAATCACTCAGAATTTTTTAACTTGCTCTTTTAGGTTCATTTGTAAATGCATAATTTTTTTTGCTAATGAATTTATTAAAGATTTATGAAACATTTTGTAAGCCTATTGTTACCTGTTAAATCTCTCTCTCTCTCTCTCTCTCTCTCTCTCTCTCTCTCTCTCTCTCTCTCTCTCTCTCTCTCACATGCACACACACAATTTGCAAAACACTTACAACAAATACCAATATTAGCAATAAGTATCCTGCTGTGTTATATATGTAAAATTAATCAATGAATAAAGAAATACTAGTGCACAACTGTACTTGGAAAAAAATTATGTCAGTGCTACAATCAGATTTGTTTAATTGTTTTTATGTAGAATATTTATTGGTTTTCATGCTTCAAATTCCAACATAGAACATTATTTCCTTATGTTTTTAATAGTCAAATTATTTTGGCTCTTACATATACTTTTTTTTTTATTTTAGTTTCAGCAATAGTGTGTATTTTGAATATATTTGGTTTTCCTTATTGCTATGTACTCTGTTTTTTTTTTTTTTTTTTTCATTAATTCAGGTAGTTAATAAACAAATAAGCAATTACTTTAATGTGTAAACTAAATTTTACAAATGATATTTTGTAAAACCTTATCAGAAAGAACTTACATGTTAGAAAATTATAAAATTTGTTGTTGTAGACTGCTGTATAATGTACTCTTTTTTTTTTTTTTTTTTTTTTTTTTCAGTTCTCTTAGAGACCAAACATTTGGAGCAATTGTCATTAGCACTGGGCACTGTATTATTACTTCTTTTCTGCATTGTGCAAGAACAGAGGTACTCCATCCTTCTTGCTGTTTAAACAATTAAACAATATTATATATATTTTTATACTAATTAAAACTGGAATAGCCTCTATGTCTACAGTACTCACCATTAGTATGAAGAAGGCTGTGAAAACGCTAGGTATTGATTATGAAATAAACAAAATTATAAACAAACCTTGTTGTCATTGTAAATGAACAAGAATCTGGTATAGAAGTTGTAGCATGATGTTTATTTTTTAAAGTAACTGTGTGGTATATAAAGTGTTTGTAATTGCTCATTTCTTGAAGGATGCTTAAAAAGGAAAGTAACACTGTTGAGAAATAACTTAATTCTGCAGACATAGAGATTATTCCATTTTTTAATTAATTTATTTGGCATTTGAGGTTTCCAGCTATCAACAAATTTTCCATTTCATTTTATATTCTATGAAATTACTAATTCCAAATAATATTTTAAATCCACTGTGTCCTAAATCAGTGGTTCCCAAACTGGGGTCCGTAGACCAATTCCAAGGGATCCGCAAAACGACCCTCTAGAACTGGTCAGATTATTCGTTGTATGTATAGCAAATTGATGATTAATAAAGTTATTATATAATTATGTAAAAATAAGAATAAAGTTGAGTTGTTTTAAACATAAAACTTTGAATTTCCTTTTCAGAAAACCCAGTGTTCAACATATATATATATAGGGGACCCGCAAACTTTTTTTCATTTTTGAAGGGGTCCATAGATCTCAGTAGTTTGGGAACCACTGTCCTAAATTATTAATGAATGATTATGCTTACCACTGTGTTTGAGTAAGTTCCCCAACAAGCATAGTGTGAACCTTGCTTTGTTCTGCTTTCTTCTCATTTGCTTTTTTCTACCATGGTGGAATGTTTTGGTCTGTAATTTATCTTATTTGGTCAGCTGAGTCCCAAGTTAGCAGTCCATTCTAATTTGTTCGGTAACTTTACTAATGGTTTAAGCTTCCTATTATTACATTCTCTGGTCAATAACAGCCACAGTTTGAGCATGTGGTTAGTTGAATCTCTGTACTTTCCCTGTAATTCCAGTTTGTTTGTTTGTTTGTTATTTGATTTTTAGGAGCATTAGCAACTAAGGCCATATTGCTCCGGGATATGCGGTGGTCATTCCCTGACCTTTCCGCATGCTCCGTTTTTGGTGGTGACGGGCTTAAACCCCGGTCTAATCAAGAAGCTGTGCTATGCACTGTTGCTTCTTCCCACCTGGCTACGGAGGCGCCTATTAATTCCAGTCTTTTGCATATCACAGACATTGATACTACTGCATTATTATTTCTTAGTAACCTAAGTTGCCTTAGCTCTTACCAAAGAAACAATACAATGTAACCCAAATTTCGTTAGATGATAATTTCTTGGAAAACTTTCTGTCTCATTTAATATTGATTAACTTAACCCTAAGCGAGGCAGCACAGAGTCAATGAGATCCTAGACAATATTTTAGCAATTTGTGCTCTTTATCTACTCTGTTCATGCAGCTGAAACTCCTAATAGCTGTTTTGGAAAATATTTTTTTGATTTCTCCACTGAAAATTCTAGATCTCTCTCTCTCTCTCTCTCTCTCTCTCTCTCTCTCTCTCTCTCTCTCTCTCTCTCTCTCTCTCTCTCTCTCTCTCTCTGTCTGTCTGTGTTAATTATCACACAATTCAGAAAAAATCATGAATTAAGTTAAACCTAATTATATGCATGTTGAGTGGTATTTGTCATGTACAATTATTGATAGTGAGCTGGCTTTACTGATGCACAATTTATTCCAGTTAGAGGAATCAAACTGTTGATGCATGCAGTTCACATTTTATGCAGTGGGTGCTCCTGTTGACAAGCTGGCATCCAGTCACACATGTTTGTTCAAGGGTATGGGTTTAGCATTAGTAGTGGCATATGATGCAAGAAAACAAGTTTATACAGCATTTTTCAATGTGCATTTTCCTCACTGACAGGTTTAAGTTCAAAAAATTAATTAGAAATATATATTTTTAACAAACAAAAATGGATTTTTCACAGTTTTATTTAGAAAAGATAAAATAAAGTGACATCAAAAGAGTGAAATTTTGAATTTTAATTATTTTTTTGCTGATTTCTCAAATGCATGCTTATATGGTCAAAGTGACCCAACAACCACAGAAGCATGACTGGTGATGGGTTAACATGATCATTGATTTCACTCATATGTAATCAAAGGTCAGGATCTTTAAGGAAATTAATAGTATTCGTATTCTACATAACACTTTGGCCCCTCAATCATGAATGGTATTAGTATTAGTAATGGAAGTGATGCACGAAAGAGAACAAGCTTATAAAGCATCAGCCAAAAAAATAATAAATAAATAAATAAAATACCCACACCACCTGTCCATCGCTTTGAATAATTTGGCTAGTCCTTCCTTGAATTTCACCTCCTCATAGGAGATAATCACCTTCTCCTTTCCTAAAATGAGGCCTCCAGACCTGTATGCAGTACAGAAGATGTGGCCTAACTATTGGATGGAATAATGGGTACAGTGAGATAATCACCTCCTTATCCCTGCTAGCAAAGTTCCTGAACATCATTGACAAAACCCCATGAGCTTTCCTGGCAGCCTGTCTGCACTGCTCAGAAAACTACACATCTGACTGCACAATTACCCTTAGGTCTTTTTCATTTTCCACTAACCTGAGTGTAGTACAGTTTATAAGTTAATTTGGGATTACTGCTCCCCATATGCAGCACCTTGCATTTGTCAATGTTAAACTTCAACTCCAACTTCTCAGCCCATCTGCTTAATTTTTCTATATCTTGTTGTAGTATCTTAACTTGATTACTGTCATTAACTACCCTTCTGACCTTTGTATCATATGCAGACTTAAAGAAATAAGCCTGATATGCCTTTGTTAATATCATTAATAAATATAGAAAATATCAGTGGGCCCAGTACTCAACCTTGGGAGAGGGGATTTCTCTAATCACATTAGTCCATGAAAAGCAATTAATAATCACTCTCTGTCTGTCTTCTCCCACTCAACCATCCCTTTATCCATAGCAGTAACTTGCCCTTAATGCCACACTGCTCCAATTTATACAGCAGTCTTTTATGTCAACATCATCAAAAGCTACATTATAATAGCTATCACCCATTCACCTACAAAAGATCGATTATCTTTAATCAATTTCTAAATGCCTATAAATATTCAACGACGGAATCTGCTTTGGGCTCAGAAATACAAATATTAACTAGCAGATTCTTAAACAGGGGTTATCCCCTTACCACAATAAACCGAATTAGGGTACAGGCTAAGGATAGGATACAAAATACTACACCAACCAACAATAGTAATATCAAAAAATACTTTATTTCTGTCCCATATGTTGAACAGTGGCACAAACAGCTTAATAGATTCTTTAAAGATACCGAATTTAAAATTGTGGCCAGGCCAATACGGAAATTACACGCTATACTGAACAATCGCTCGGTCCTTTCCACATTCGCAACACAAATTAATGATCTGGTATACAACATTTCTTGCGGTGATTGCAACTCGTTTTACCAAGGTTCAACGCGATTTTCTCTGAATATTCGTGTAAATCAACATGAAGCCTCAGTTCGTGCTTCTCGTTCAGCAGCGTCAGAATTAGCCTTTCGTGCTGCCATTAACAAAAAACATACTTTTTTATTTAACGAGGCCAAAATACTTAATGTTCAACGTAATTATACGCGACTATTAATTGCAGAAACAGTAGAAATTAAATTACACGAGAATTCTGTTAATGTTCAGCGGCCATATTTGATCTCCGATGCATGGACCTTTACGAGCATGTGTGAAGACAAATAATCACTATTTAAGTTTCAGGTTCAACCCTATTCGGTAATTTTGATTCCTGTGATCCCGACATACGGTCGGAAAGCGTTGTCAGCTTCAGGAAGGAAAATCGTTTTGAATATTTTCGTTAGATTCTTTTTAATTTTTAATTGTGTTAAATTGATTTGAATTGCATTCATTGGTTTTTAATTATTTATTTTTTACTCTAATGTAAGTTTTTGATTTTCGTTTTAATTTCTGAAGAGTATCATACGGAAGTGTTCTACTATATTGAGGTAAACTCCTCTTATTATTTTACAAATATTAATATCAACGTAGAACATATTGAGTATTACAGCTCTGATTCATACTATCTAATTCAGAAATTAACATATTTTCATTAACAAAGTTATCACTATTTAAAAGGTCATCTGCATAAAACAAAAATAGTTTTCATAAATTTTGAATATAGATATCTTCAATAACATTACTTTTTGGAAGGAGACACATAAAAGAAGATAAAATATCGTTATGCGTTAAAAAATGAGACCCGATCTGATTTAAGAAATTATCTAAAAATGGCACAAAAGTCGAGATACGATAATAGTCCTCTGCATTATCACATGGCATATTACAGTGGTTGGTGTGATGACCTATAATTCGTGGTACCTTCAAACTTATTTGGTAATTTTTACATAAACCTATAACTTCTAAAAAAAGATGATGAAATTATTTGTCAGCATCTGGTCTCATTTCTTTTAATACTATTTTTAACAAATTAGCCTGATCAATTGCTTTCTTTAGATCAATATTAATGGTTTGTAAGTATTTACTCAAGCCAATACTATTGCTGAATACTTTTTTAATAATATATAAAGCAACCAAAAAATTACTGTTCTAGATGGGATTGAGAAATAATTGTGCATTTGTTGCTGTACCTTTATCTTCCCATGAGCTTATTACTGTTAATGCTGCAAATGTTGGTTCTAACAATTCAATGAATATAATTAAAGATTCATGCCTGTCCATCCATCTAGTGGGGCACATTTTTTTGAGATGCTTTTTCTTGGAATTTGGACACAATTCTTCTATCTCTTCTTCTAATACCAACTGCCTCTTTGGTTACTGAAAGAATGCATAAACTTTTTGAATGATTCCCATGCAGTTTTGGATATCTTGCAAATCACATGAATCTGAAATTGCTAAATTTAAGCAATGAGATACACAGTGCATGTAAAGTGCTTTTGGGTTTAATTCTTATATATGAGTCTGGATGCCATTTATTCTGCCGCTCATTGTCCCAGCACAGTCATATCCTTGTCCACAGATATTTTTTATATCTAGTTCAAATTTTCCAAGTTGATTAATTATTTCTTTTGCTATATTTTCACCAGTTGCAGAATTTAGAGGAGCAAATGAAAGAAATTTTTTGCATATTTGAAAATTTGTTTCGTTAACATATCTGACACAAAGTGACATTTGTTGAATTGTTGAAATGTCTGTAGTTTCGTCAGCAACAACAGAAAAATATTTAGCTTTCTTCACTTTGTTCACAATCTGTTTCAGAATTATAGAACCACAACATTCAATTATTTCATTCTGGATGCCCGCACTAGTGTATAATGAATTTTTACCAGCAGTTCTTGTATGATTTTCTAATGCCCGGCAGCAACTCGTTCCCTTAACAAAGCTTGAAAGTTTCCTTCATTGTAGTATTACAACTTCTGATAAGTTAATGGGCCCGCTGTCTCAATGACCTCTTAACGATATTTCTTGCTTTCCACAAAGTAGAATCGTTTTAATTATTGGCACTAGTCTTTTCCGATTTTCCATTCGTTCTTTGTATTTTGCTTTATCCATCAATTCTTGTACGGATAAACGTTTGCAACTAAGAACTTGGTGTAAATCATTAGCTTGACATTAGGATATTCCATGATAGTGCGTAGTAGTATGCAAGTTAAAATCTCTAGTGGCATGTTTCCACTTATTATACCTAGTTTTCACTAAATGTCCAACCTGTTGAGTCTGATTATGACCTACATTTGTACTAGAAAATAGAACTCAATATTTACAATATGCAGCATTTTCTATTTTTGAATAGGATAACCAGTCGTATTTTCTCAACCAAGAAAATTGAAAACGTCTATTAAACTTCTTTTTGATCAGTAGATCCAGGAAATTTATAGTTAGAATTGCGAACCCAAACACTACCCAAAGTCTTGATTAAATCCACAATAAACATTTTTTTGTCTTTAAGTAATGCAATGTCATTAACTTCACACTTTTCATTGATTTTAACTTCAATTTCCTCTGCATTCGCTGACTTCATATCCTGGACTTCAACAGAATTTTGATGCTCAGATGCACCATCATCACTCGTTTTGAATTTTTTTTCCACAAATTGCAACGTTGAACTTGTTTTCGTTTTTCCATTTTATCTAAAAAAAAAAAAGAAACCTCAAGTCAAGCGAAATTTTATATAGGGGGCCTCAAATTCAAGGCTAAGAAGAAGGATCTCGGAAACAGAAATAGATGCAAGGTTGGTTAAATTGGTGTAAATTGCATAATTGGGGGCCTAATCCATTGAAAAATAAATTTTTTTTGTTTTCGAGAATTTCTAAAAAATGTAAAATCTTGAATTTTTGCTTTTAACTTAATTTTTAGTTTTTCTGTCGAATAAAAATTGCACTGCTGGTCATACAGTTCTTAAACTTAATCCTCTAGTAAACTTCTTTATTCATTTTTCAACGGATCATTATTAGGCCACAGTTATGCAACGTTGTCCCAATTTAACCGACTTCGTATCTCTTACTTGCAGTTTGCTAGAAGCTAGATCCCCAAGCTTATCACCAAGTTTGGGATTGTAACTGTATGTACAAAGAAAAAAGTGAAATATAATGTGGAACATTTACTTTTAATGAAAAAAGCTTATCTTTTGTATTGAGTAATTCAGTCAATAAACGTATTCTGGTAAATTAAAGCCTAACAAAAGCAACTGTGAGAATCAACGAAATGAATTCTAATTTTTTTACAAATACTCAATATAAACTTTATACGCCAATTTAAATTTAATTACTTCCTTTCTATTTTTTGCCTCTTGCAATTAAATTTATCCAAGCATGGATTATAAATTTTCACAGAAACACAAATTGTAACTACACCAAAGAAACACATACAAACAAAAGCTGCAAATCACACTAATGTCACTTTACAACTAAGCCGAAAATCTTGTTAGGTATTAGCCTACCTACTTATTATGCATATTTACAGTTGAACCAGCCAAACAAAAGCCACGAAAGTCAGATGCAAGGTGGCAAAAGTACGTGTAGCTCGAGCTGATCACTTCAGTACGGTAAGGGACATAGTTGAACTTACATTTGTGCTGTGTTGTCAAATGGTAATTAAATTGAAATTGGAATAGTGTTTTGAAATATGGAAAATAGTAGTACAAAGTAAAAATATCAGAGTAGAGTATAGGCTCGGAGGGAGCTACAGCCCCATGCTGGTTACGCCACTGCTCTCTCCTATCTTCTTTGGGCAGATTTTCAGACACTTTCAAATTTAATCCTAACTCACTATTTTTTCCCAGGATTACCATGTACTTGTTAAGTAAGTAAGTCCTTAGATTCTTACTCTTAATATTAGTAAGAACAGTTCTATCAGCTGTGCCAGAGAGTGCAGGGGGTGGTCCTAGGATTTTCTAGAGGGTTGATTAAAGTAGTATCCTGAAAAATCATTTAATTTAATCATCATGTAGCAGTAAAAGAAACTACATCATTTGCCCCTGTGAGAGTGCATTTGTTATCTAGTAGGTTATTTGGACCATTCAAAATATAAGTTCCTACATGTAAGTATATTATACAGTATTTTTAATGTTATTCATGTGTTATATAAACAACAAAGTTGTTATATTTCAAAAATTTTTTTCTTCTGTGCTTTACTATATACAAGTTACCCTCATATAACATGATAGTTAGGTTCCTATAAAATTTCTTGTAGTGCGAAACCATGTTATACGGGTCTAAGAACCAGTACAAAAAGTGGGGTTACGTTCCAAGAGCTAACAAAAATACACCATTTCATTAACAAAATGTTGATAAAACTGACAAAAATACACCATTCTAGATTTCGTGTATTTTCTGCTCTCTGAAAAATCATTAATCTGGGTTTGTTTGCTTTTGCTTGTTAGATCTTAGTAATTTCATCGTATGGAACTAAGCATTTTTGAAGCTCCCTTTTGAACTTTGGGCTCCTTTCAGTCGAAGAATCTGCATGCAAAAAATAAAATTCTAATCGCTCAGCTAACTTTATGCCTTTCCATATACTTTTTAGTGTAAAAATTTGGAAGTTCGGAATTTACTGTGCTATCATCCTCTGAATTGATTTGATTTTCCTCCCATGCAATTTCCAGCAAATCCACTTCTTCAGCCTCTTTTGCTACCAGTAATTCTTAAACTTCAGTAATCATATCTTTTTTTTTTTAGAACTTTGGTGACTAAAGCTATGTTGCTCTGTGTGTTTTGAGGTTGATTTTCTATTTTTCTGGAAGAAAAACTTGAGTTTCCGTGCCAAGTTGTGAAAAAGTCCCATAAAAAATTCCATCGACATCCCGTAGATGACGGGAGGAATTTTTATGGGATTCAAACTTAGGTCCTTTCCACCCGGTGTGGGGATGACAGGGATTCTACCAACTACCCACGAGGGCTTCAGTAGTCATATCATCAAAACTTTTCCATCCTACCGATTTAGCAAGTTCTACTATCGCACGGACTGTCGATTTGACCATATTTCCTGAATGAACTAACTCTGGCCATACATTTTTCCAACACTCATTTAATGTTGACATTTTACTTATTTGAGCAATAAAGCTATGATTCTGAAACAGTCCACAATTGAAAAATGTTTCCATGCCTCCATCACTTCAATTTTCTATAACCAATTCAATTCGGAATCAATTTTTTCCAAAATCCATTGTAACGATTTTCTGATGTAATGAGTTTCAAAGGTAAATATAATGCCTTGATCTAATTAAAGAAGTTGTACTAGGTGGTAGGAACATTACTTCAACATTTTGTTGAAGTACCGTGTTGTGCAAGGATTGCCACACTTTATCAATCGTGTCAGAGCGAAACCATGTTGTAGAAATATTGTGTTATACAGGGGTTGCGTGTACTAATATGAGTCTTTTTTTAATTGACTATATTTTCTAATTCTTTCTCATAAGATATAAATAAAATTTTAATTTACAGAAAAAACAAATCTTTTTGATGGCCTGGCACGTTATCCAATAGTAACAAAGCTTTGAAATCTAGATTTTTCCACAAGTTCAATAGCACAGAACCTAACACGGGGATTTCTTAATTTTTTTTTTGCATAACGACTAGCAAGCCAGAAGCGGGGATTCACAAAAAGAATGGAAATGTTGAAAAATTACATACAACTAAGAGCAGAGTTTTTTTCCCCCAACAAAAGCTCAAAAATACCATGTTATGCAAGATTGTCACAATTCTCTATGTCGTATAAGTACCATGTTGTGTGAGGATTGCCACACTTTATCAATCGTGTTACAGCAAAACCGTGTTGTAGAAGTACTGTATTATACAGGGGTTGCCTTTACTAATATGAGTCTTTTTTTTTAATTGACTACCTTTTCTAATTCTTTCTTATAAGATATAAATAAAATTTTAATTTACAGGAAAAACAAATAGCAATTCAGGATGTGCAAACTAAATTCAGCAGTTCACTTGTGGACTATGCCTCTGTAAGTATTTCATCCAAGTTTTTTCACCTGTTTGACTCTTTTAATGGCATTAAAGAAATTTTTCAATAAGTTATAAATTCAGTTTATCAGCATAAAGTGATTCACTTAGAGGAATAAGGCAGCTACAAACAATCAAGCAAAGAGTACAGAGAAAATTATCATAATGCTATTCATGTAGTGCATTTGGCTGCCTAGTTAATGGTTCTCTGTTTCGTTTATATATTTTTGTATTATCTTGCTTTAGTTTGTTTGTCTGCTACTAATTGTTTATATATATATATGTACATATATTAGTTGTTCTTTCTCCTATATGCCTCACTCTGATGCAGTACTCAACTCATCTCAAATGAAAAGCCTGTAATCTGAGGTCTTTTAACAAAATTAATATCCCCACCTGCCATCATCATTGTTAATGCTTTTATTAGACTTAGAAAAAAGTCCTATTAGTCTAAAGCATGTAAAATTGGGATACCTCTGTGTATCATTCTCTTATGATAAACAGATATTTATTTATTTATATTGCATCTGATATCAAGATTGGTATTAATTATACAATATCAATAAAAAGAAATATGACTAACATTTAAAACAAAAATGACACACCTAAGTGAAATAAAATTCTGGAGGTTTTTTTGAATCATAAGAGTAATGAAGTATAAACAAATAATTGGTTAACATTAAAAATGGTTAAAAATAAAAAACTCTATCATTCATACTTTACCAAATTGCAAACTCAGCCACTGTGGCAGACAATTCATTCAAATTATCTACGACATGCTGTCCAAAAGTAAACTTAATGAGATCTAGCTTTCAATTACTTTCCAAAATTTTGTATTTGTGCCCCTGGTTCTTTGCTTTCTGCCAGTGAAAATATACCTTCCTCATTTGTTTTACTGATTCCCTTGAGGGCCTTTTATATCTCTGTTAGATGCCCTCTCCCCAAGATGTCTAGTTGCCAAGCTTTGCAGTCCACACTTTCTGTGCTATTCTCATATGGACATTGATTAACATTCCCCCCCCCACCAGTCTGGTTGCCCTTCTCTGAACTCATTCTAGAAGTTCTATGTCTTTCTTCAAGTGTGGCTTCCAGATCTGAACACAATATTCTAAATGCAGTCTGATCATTTTCTTATACAAAGAGATAATGATATCCCTTTCCCTTCACAAAGGACATTATGTGCCTTCCTAGTTGTCTCTTTACACTGCATGTAAATTTTCATATCTGATTGAATCATAAATTCAGTCAAATGTGAAAATTTATGCCAATATTCAAAGATGTGGATTTTATAAATTGACTGTTATTTTTCTGAATTTCTTATTTTCATTTGCTTCTGTAAAATAGAGTAATGTGACTCTTTGATTGTTAATGAGCAAGACTGCAGAATTAGGAAAGTGGTGATTTAGTACCTTGAACTTGTTGAAGAGGAACAATACGAAGGATGTTTGTTGGTTTCCGGGTTTAGGAATATTCCCTGAGATAATTTATATAATAACAGGAGAGTCACTTTCATTTTCATTTTTGTCTATGCCTCTAAACTCCAATAGTAACCTGTCAAACTAAGGCTCTCTAATCATTGAAGAGCAGGAATAGAAGCAAAATATTTGACCAAATTAGTTGCACTTAGAGGGGAATGTGGTTGCCTGTCAATAATGGGCAACAATTTAGCCTCCTTTTTTCAGAAAATTGTCTTTATACAATACAGGAATGACTGAATGGAAGCCATTGCTTTGTGGACTGATTTTTCCATTTGTTTTTCAATTTATTACTATGTAATCATAATCTAAAAATTATTGTTCTTTTCCATTGTACACATCACACCATGTGACTTCTCTTTTTTTGCATGTTTTTTTACGTTTTGGATAGTCTCTTGCATATAACTTAATCCTCTGTGGTCCTAATAGTATCCAGGCAGTCTATATAGATTATAGATTTCTGTTTGATATGTAAATAAATAGTTTTTTTTGATGTATGTGTTTGCATAATATACATCTCTAGTTTGTTAAAATTGCAGTTACAGAAAATATGTATTTTGTAAACATGTAATTAAAATATGTATTCTTTTATTTATATTTTAATAAATATTTATAACTTATACAACTTTGGGTCTCTGTAAATGTACAAATTTGGCAAACAGGCACTGGTTCAGCCCAAGGTTGCTATATCCAGGATGTCCTGATGTGTCAATGTTTCTATGCAATGGTATGTTTAAATCTCCTCTTTAACTGGTGTATATATAAAAAAATGTAAAAATTTGCAAAATAAAATAAATTCCAATTCATTGTTGAAATAAAAAATATATGGAAAAATTTATTTTACTTAGAAACTCATTTTCAGATTAGCATTAGTTGGGGATATGATGCAAGCAAGCAAACTTATACAGCATCAGATAAAAAAAAAAAAAAAAACCACTTCCCGTTTCACCCATCTGGTCACTCCAATTGCTTGTCTAGTTCAGTCTTAAATTGATTTAAGCTATCAACTTTCACAACAACAGATGGAGTCTGTTCCAGCATTCAACTACACATTAGCTAAAGGCAAACTTGTGCACATCTATTTTTTTCTATCTTTCCTCAATTTGAATCTATACCCCCTCAGGTTCTTAGTCTGAGCAAGCGGAAGCATCCCATCAGCATTGAGCCTGCTCAAACCATTCAAGGCCTTGTACGCCTTGATCTGATTAAGGCCTTGTACGCCTTAATCAGATCATCTTGCAGGTGCCTACTCTCCAGATGCTGCAACTTGCAGAATTTAAGCCTTTCTTCATAAGCGAACCCCTTTGTTCCTCTCACCAATCTACGTTGCCCTTCTCTGTACTTGTTCTAGCAACTATGCATCCTGCCTAAGTTTTCTAGATCCTGTTACAGTAGCATACTGTCTTTAGTGTCATTAACAATGCTGCCAACCTTTGTATCATCTGCAAACTTGGACATTAAGCCTGATATACCATCATCGATATCATTGATAAATATACAAAACAATAATTGGGGCCAATATACAAAACAATAATTTGGGCCCAGCACCGAACCCTGGGGGACTCTACTAATAACATTAGTCCTCGTAGAGCAGTGTCCATTTATTACCACTCTCTGCAGTCTCCCACTCAACCAAACCTTTATCCATTGCAGTAACTTGCCCTTAATGCCATACCGCTCCAATTTGTACAGCAGTCTTCCATGTGCAACAGTATCAAAAGCTTTCCTGAAATCCAAGTATATAATATCAAAATTATTTTTAGCATCCAGTACCTTTGTGACCACATCGTAGTATCCAATCAGATTGGTCAAACAAGACTTCCTCTTAACAAACCCATGCTGTGTTTGAACTATTGTTGCTGTCTTGTCTAGGTGATCCTGTATATCACCTCTGTAACCAGTGACTCCATTATTTTCCTGACAGCAGAAGTTAAACTAACATATAATTATTTGTGTCACCCTTTGAACCCCCTTTGTGAATTGGGGATACATTTGCACATCCCCAGTCCATGGGGACCTCCCCTGACTCTAAGGATGCTCTCATAATTATGGCTAAGGTTTTGCTTACTTCCCTTGCTGCCTTCTTCATTATAACTTGATAGATTCCATCTGCCCCAGGTGCCTTTTTTATATTTAACTTCAAAAATTTCTCCTCCACTTTGCTCTGTTATCACAAAATCACTTAGCTCCTAGTATCCATTGCAGTAACGTAAGTTGTTATTCATGTTATTCAAGGAGGGGCATGCCAGATGTTTTGATAAACATCTGGCATGCTCCTCCTTGAATAACTAGTCATGTCTGAATGTAGGTGCAAAATACTCATTCAGTTTGTTAACTACCTGAGCAGGATTATCAACAGTTGAACCATCGATATCAAGTGGACCAATCTGATTAATCCCCTTCCTTCTAGAATTTACATAAGTAAAGAACTCTTTGTTGTTTTTCTCTGCATCCTTTGCCAAAGATTTCTCGTAATCTGCCTTTGCCTGACTTCCTTTGTTACTTGATTACAGACCATCTTATATCTTCCATAGGATTATGTGTCACCTATTAATTTATATGTATCCCATGCATTTTGCTTCTCTGCCACATGTCTGATTAATCTGTATGACATCCATTCAGGCCTAAACTTTGAACCATATTTCTTAGTTGGTATTAAAAGCCTAGTAGCTTCCAAGGTTAATTTTTTGAATGCTTCCCGTTTAGAATTTTCTGTTGGTAACATCATCAGTTGGTTCCACTGTATAGACTTTAAAAACTGTCTCAGACCTCTGTAGTCACCTTTACGAAAGCAAAAACCCTTCCTTTTACCCCTGATGGTAGTTACTTCTTTGAGTAAATTCTCATCAGCACACTGTGATCACTGCCACCTTGTGGTTCCTTTATCTGAAGATTCTTAATGCATGAAGAATCACTACTGATAATCAGATCAAGAGTATTACTCCCTCTGGTTGCCTCCTGAACATGCTGCTGTAGAAAACAATCATCCAATAAATCCACAAAAGCCTTGCTGATGTGTGAATGACCAACCCACAAGTTCCCGTCAATATCTGGGAAATTAAAATCCCCCATTATAAGACAATCTGATTTACTGGCCCACTCTATTTTTCTATACAGCTGTTCATTATATTCATCAGAGTCATTAGGCCTATAGCACACGCCTACTCTCAATTTTGCTTTCCTAGTGCTTATGTCACACCAAACTGACTCAACACTGCACTGTCCACCTATGTCAGCTGGATGCACTTCCTTAGATTTTGTGTGTTTCTTAAATAATAGCATAACCCTTCCTCCCTTCCTATCCTCTCTACCCTTCTTGTATACGCTGTACTCCCCAAATTCCAATTCTGCATTCCTTATATCTGCGTGACACCACGTCTCTGATATCCCAACAATATCTGCCTTTGATGTCTTGATTAGCACTTCAAATTCATCAGTTTTATTTACTATACTTGTAGCATTAGTGTACATGCAAGTATACATGCACTTGTTCTTATTCTTAGTTACACTTACACAGGTCATGTATTTACTTGTTCCATGATGACTCCCAGCAGCTCTTGAAATCCCCAGCAACTTGCTCTCTAGGCTGCCACTCATTACAATAGAAGCAGCGCAAGAATCACTTTCGCTTCTGCCTGCGGCTACCTTTAATCTTTTAGTCTGTGAATCTGCCAAAATTAACAGTTTTCTGACCCACCTTACACTGCCTCGATAGCATCAGCAAATATTCTTGCACCCTCTCTATATATCTATATCTACCCTTTTTTTTTTTTTTTTTTTATGTGAACCCCAAACACGAGAGGTATTAGAACCTATAGTACTTAGTACCGTGCTTGGGTTTGAGGTTAAGAAGACGAAAGAAGATATTTGTTGACATTGGACTTGAACTTCTGTAGATTGTAATTTTCAGGAAATACGTATGAAGGAAGGTTGTTCCAGAAAACGGCAGTTGAATGAATAAATGAGGAAGATGAAAAGTTGATTCTGTGGGTTTGAAGTTGGACAGTAAATGGATGTTGGCTGGTGGCGGCACGTGTTCGGACTGTTTTGAAAGAGAGAGCAGGAATTATAGAAGCCAATTCAGAAGAACAGTGACCATGGAAGTATCTGTAGAAGAGGCATGCAGCAGAAACAGTGCGTCTATGAGAAAGCGAGTGGAGAGACTCTGTTAGAGATGAATCATTAATTAACCTAACTGCCCTCTTCTGAATGGAATCAAGAAGCCGGAGAGAGGTTTTGGGGGCACCACCCCAGATATGGGAAACAATATTCCATGGCAGGGCGAATTTGCGATTTATACAGAGTGAGCAGCTGTTTGGAAGAAAAGTAACGCCGAGAGCGAAAGAGAAAACCAAGTTTTTTAGATGCAGAGGAAGCAATATTTGTAATGTGCTTGTGCCAAGAGAGATTAGAAGTCAGGGTAATCCCCAAAAGAGATATATCATTTTGCCTAGAAATCGGAGTGTCACTAAAGATAAGCATAGGAGTAGAAGAATCCTTTTTGCGAGATATAAGACAAGACTGAGTTTTAGAAGGGTTGAAATCAACTAAGTTGTCTTTGCCCCACTGGAGAATTACCTGAAGATCGGCATTTAAGGAATTGGTAGCAGATATTCGAGAAGTTGAAGCTGATTGAGCAGGACAAGGTTTCTCAAAATGGAAAGTTGAATGCAATGTGCTATCATCGGCAAAACTATGGATAGGATTTCCAGTCAATGGAAGAAGGTCATTGATATACAAGAGGAAAAGAGTGGGGGAAAGAACTGAACCTTGGGGGACACCGGCATTAGTGGAGAAGTTAGAAGACAGAGAGCCATCTACCATCACCCTCAGTGAGCGATCAGAGAGAAAACTGGATAACCAATTACTAAAAACAGTTGGCAAACCATAAGATGGAAGCTTGTTTAGAAGACCTTTATGCCAAACACGATCAAAAGCCTTTGAGATGTCAAGAGCAACTACTTGTGTTTCACCGAACCTTTCCATTGAATTAGTCCATAAATGGGTAACATAAGCCAGAATATTTCCAGTGGATCGACACTGACGGAATCCATACTGGTGATCGTTGATCAGACGGAAGGTTTCTAGGTAGTTTAAGAGTTGGCGGTTAATTGATTTCCCCATTACTTTAGAAAGAGTAGAAGTAATTGCAAATGGACGATAATTGGATGGGAGGGATTTGTCACCCTTTTTAGGAACTGGCTGGATATGAGCAAATTTCCAAGCAGAAGGAAAAACACCTTTGGAATAAGAAAGTGAAAAAAGGCGGCAAAGAATAGGAGTAAGTTCAGGAGCACAGGTTTTGAGAACAAGTGGAGAAATACCATCAGGACCTGGAGCTTTCTCAGCATCAAGATTCATCAAAATCCTTCTGATATCCTTTTGACGGAAGACCACAGGAGGCATTGAATGGAGCGTGTTAGGAATGGTGGGAGATGTTTTACCAAGATCATTAATACATGAGCTCGAAGAAAAATGGGATGCTAGCAGGTCAGCTTTATCCTTGGCTGAAGTGGCAACAGAACCATCTGGTTTGGACAGAGGTGGGAGCAAAGATGGGCAAAAGTTGCGGCCAATAACTTTGGAAAGAGACCAGAATGCTCGGCTACCATTAGCGCAAGAAGCAAGTTTTCTAATCTTAGCCTGTTCAAACTCTAGTTTGGACTGATTAATAACTGCTTTACAACTGTCGCGAGCTTTGGTGTAGGCAGAAGATGAAACTGAAGAATTAGAAATGAGCCAATTATGATACGCAACATTCTTCTCTTGGACAGCCTTAGCACGTTTATTGGAAAACCAAGGTTTAGATAAAGGACGAGATTTTAAAGTGGAGTGTGGGATAAAGGATTCCATTCCTGCAAGAATAATTTCACTGACACGATCTGAGCAAATGTTGACATCAGAAGTTTTGAAACAGTAATCCAACCAAGGAAAAGAAGAAAAGAAGTCTCGCAGGTCATCCCATTTTGCATTCTTGTAATGCCAAACAACACGTGGTTGGGAATAGCCATGAGATAAAGGTTCCATTGGAGAAGAGACAATCACCAAGTTGTGATCTGAAGTGCCTAAAGGACCTCTCACTTCGACCGTGTACTTAGAAGGTTTGTTTGTGAGAAAAAGATCAAGCGTATTGGCTGTATGATTAGGATTGTCCGGTATTCTTGTAGGTAAATGAACAATCTGTGCTAGGTCATTAGTAATTGCAAAAGCCTCAGCATCTCGACCTGCTGGGTCGGTGTGACTAGAAAACGGAAGCCAGCTGGAGTTGTGAACATTAAAATTACCAAGGAAAATTACTTCACTGTTAGGAAAGTTGGACTGGAGAAAGTCAAGTTGCAAAGAGAGGAAGTCAAAGAGCTCCAAGTGATTAGTGGAGTTGGGAGAACGGTAGAGACAACAGATGAATTTGACACAATGAGGTAGAGAGATTTTAAGCCAGAGAAGATCAAAGAGAGGAGATTCCAAATTGCCAAGTCTCTGACAGGGAATATCAGAACGGACATATGCACAAGTACCACCTTTGAGGCGAAAGGAATCATACAGCAAATAATTTGGGCATCTGAGATGAGCAGTAGATGAATCAACCGATAACTGAGATTCTGTCAGAAAAAGTACATGGGGTTTGGCAGACTGCAAGTGGAAATGGACATCGTTGAGAATAGAATTGAGACCACGTATATTTGTGAAATGAATTAGGAAGTCCTTAGGAGGTTTAGATCTTTTCGCAGATAAGCTTGCTCTATTAGTTTGACAATTCATGGTGTATTCAATAGTAAGAAAAAGTAGGTGGGACATGCTGTATGAAGTAATGAAATTTTTGGATATGGCGTACATGTGGTAAGAATATACCCAGATCCTTGACATAACGTGGCCTCGACAATGCTCCCGGCATACACACTACTCGGACTCCCTCCAGTCACTATCTGGCAGAGTAGAGGCAGCAAGATTATACACTAGCTGATCCGGAAGCTTCCTAGAGAGTTACCAATAGGTTCAGTCTGGTGTACTAACTAGCGGCCGGCCTGCGAACACCGTTTTAGAGCTGTACCCTCGAAATGTAAGGAATATTGGATCTCGCCACGACGTTCATCATAACCTTAAAAGTCATCAATCATACTGCATGGTGGAAGAGATAGGGAAAGGTTGACCGGAACTTAGCTCTAGAGACTAAACATGGGTTCCACCATTTCAAGCCTCCAATAAGCAAAGTGGTGGTATTTCACCGGTTGATGAGAGTCATCTACCACCTAGTACTGCCTGGTAACATAGAGGGGCGGCATTCCTCCATGTGGTGTGGGCGCCACACCTCGACCCCTGCTTATGTTGGTTCACACCTGGGTGGTCACCCACCATGTACTTGTGCATTGAGGTTATACCCAGGATTACTAACAGTCCCACCATCGTGAAGGTGCAAGCAGAGGATTTGGCTGTCAGACCGTCCGGACTTCGCCGAAATTGGGTCCACTTGACTTGAGTGTCACCCGAATATCAGTTCCATCAGCGTTTTAGACTCCCAGATAGCAAGTACAGCTTGTCTGGCATATCTGAGAGAATGTCTGTGACAACCTCAAGGACCAAAGAGATTGTGAAAAGCTCACACCCTGTGAGCTTTTCACAATCTCTCCATGGACGAATTGATTGACAAGTTTCTCATCATATACTCCCTACTGTCGTGTCTGGGCAGAATTGCAGACACTTTCAAATTTAATCCTAACTCACGACTTTTTTTCAGCATTGACCTCTACTTGTTAAGTAAACTGCACATCTCTTACTCTTAAGGTCATTAGTGCCAACGTGTACAACAATATCACCTTTTGTGCCCTTAAAAGATGATATCTGCTCTACAACATCATTGACTTTTGCCCACGGCAGACATACCCCTGGTCCTGTTCCACCTATCCTTTTTTGCATACTATATGCCCCGTCTCCCTGACAATAGAATGACCTACAATAATTAGTTCTTGTGGGACCAGTGCATTCTGCCTAAGTTGCTGCTGCTGTGTTGACTGATGTACAGGAGTGAGCTCTGGTGTTGAGTTGAGAGCTTGATGGGCCCTCATATTAATTTTTCGAGGGCATTTACCCTACATCTCAAATTCTCATAGATGCCCATCAGAATGCTGAGTTGGCACCTAATTTTTTCACAGTCTCTGCACCTAGCACACACAAAGACATCCTCCTTGGCTAGGTCATGTCCTGTTCTAGACAGGTCTGCAAACATTTCACATTTCGCACATTGTATAGACTGTGATGCATGGAAGAATCGTTTGCCCCTTCGGTTCTCCCGTGAGCTACAGCACTCTGGTTATTCTGTGAACGCTGCTTTGCTGCTCTAGTCTGGGTCATGATTCCATTTAGTTAGTTAGTTATTTGGTTTTTAGGCGCATTAGCAACTAAGGCCATATTGCTCCGGGATATGCGGTGGTCATTCCCTGACCTTTCCGCATCCTCTGTATTTGGTGGTGACGGGCTCGAACCCTGGTCTAATCAAGAAGCATGTGCTATGCACTGCTGCTCCTTCCCACCTGGCTACGGAGGCGCCTATGATTCCATTTAAGTATAATTTAATTAACGATGAAATTTAATAAGATTAATAAATTTTATTGATAATACTATACTAATCTAACAGATTTCTAATACAATGCTATGTATTTTGCTATCTAGTTTTATGTTAAACCTTACAGTTTTTGTTTGTTTGTTTGTTGTTGGCGCATTGGCTTCTGTGGCAATAATTCACCTCCCAAGGTTTTTGCACTACCCTGATCCAAGCCCGAGGCGGGATTCGAACCCGCGACCTTTGGGTTGTCAGGCAGGCACTTTACCCACCCGGCTAGCCCAGTCAGCAAACCTTACAGTATTCCGTATCGTATAACAATGGCGGCAAGTTATGAACGTAAAATCTACAGACACTAAATGTTAACTTTCAAAATCGCTATCTAAATTCAAAATAAACCATGGAGCTTGGCTAGAACTATAAAGCTACTTATAGAAAATAATTTACTTATAGCTACTTTACTTCACTTAAAGCTGCTTTTAGAAAATAATTAAGATAAAAGCTGATGAGTAAATGCAACTTAGCGGTGGTAAGAAAATAATACTTTTTTTTTTGGGAAAGCTAAAGTGACTTGCTTGCTTGATATAACATATTAAAATATGTGTATATCTTATGATCTGCCCATAGAATTATTTCAGTCCTCGCAGTCACTAGATTTAGCACTTAAAGAATTTGTTTTCTCTGTGTTTACTTGCTTTTATAAATATTAAATCTGCATAACTCATAATAAAATATTCTTGGTTTTTTTTGTTTTTTTTTTGCATGTATTATTAGGTACGTAATTATGTGGTAGCAGATATGGAGAATGTCAATAATAGTAAGTAAATTTTAAACATATTTTTATTTTATGTAAATCAAATAAAATCTGTGTATATCTTACAAACTAAGGCACACACAGATTCATCTTTTTAATTGCTATGATAAAATTACAGTAAAAGTAAAATCATAAAAAATAGAAATGGAAAGCTATACTGCTATGAAACAGCTGCATCTCATATGATACTTATATATCCTATAAGAACTTATCCATGTGAAAACTAAAAGAAAGAAATGAAAAGGTCAAAAACAGTCATTGTTTTGCACATAATTTGCCAATTAGTTGATATAGGTGGTGACATTTTTGGAGCAGTCAGTAAAGTTTTCAAGTTCTCAAGCTTTCAAGTATTAATATAATGTTTTTTAACTTTTATAAAATGTAGCAATGAAGGATGATGTATGCAGGACTTACAGATTTTCTACTCTTTAGCTGAACCATTCAGTGTGCAAAAATTTTTAAAATAAAACAGAAAGTCACTAAAAGATTCTGCTAACTAGTTAAGACATTTATAATCTCTTTTGCCAACAATAGTAAAACTACAAATTTTGCATCCCCTTCCCATGCTCATCAAAACTATATGATACTAATTGTTGGTCCACCCATGGTAACAGACCTGGTGGTACAAAAGTTGATAGTTTCATCACTGCTTGCTGATTACCTAGGAAACCCTGATTAGTGCAGAAATTAAACTTAATGAAAGCAGCTAGCTGCAGAGATGACAAGATAGTCCCAACAAGCATTTGTGTCCTTGTTGATGCTTTTAGAATAATCTTTCAAAATAAATGTGGTGGACCAACAACTAGTATCATGCATGTTTATAACTTTTTCTCAAAAATATTATTGTAGTACCATTTTAGTCTTTCAAGCATTCTATTCCAGTCTTGTAGCTGAGTTCCTTATCTTTATAAAGCTTTTACTATTTTCATTATTCATATTAAAAGGAATGTTATGAGTTGGACTAAAAGTGAAAATATTTTCAATTTTGCATAGACTTGAGAGAAAGTTCCTTGATATTGGTGTAATCTATCAGGATTATGAAATGAAATTTTTATATGCTCCATGCTATATCTGCATTGTGGTGATGGATGTATCACACACTACAGATATACTTGGAGTACACATGATTGGTGAGTTGGGGGTAGGGGAGGATGAAATAGAAGATTGTGTTTACAGATATTATTTCCAAGTCAGGTTTAAATGTGTGTGATAGAGAAGAATTTACAGTTTAAAAGGCAAACAGTTTTTATGAATAGGAGTACCAATATATCTTTGATCATTTCAAATTGCTTTTAAAAAAAAAACGGTTTAGTGGGGTTACATTACAGTCCATTGCTGACTAAATTTGATGAAGATAAAATTTTACAATATATAGAAAGTTTCCTGGTAGAGACCAAGGGGTTCTTACTCCATTGTGTAAATAAATGATAATTTGCATGTTGTACACTGTGTTCAGTTTTCAAAACCACATTAGAAGAGTTTTGACCTGCTGGTAAGAACACAAACAAGATTAGTTCAGTGAAAAGAAATATTTTTATGAAGAACCAAGGTCTACATTTTAATTTTCCTGAGTTATTTAAGACTACTTGGTATCAAGAATGTGGAAGTCATTTTGACTCCTCCCAGCACTCTGTCTATCTAGGTATAAATCACAAGCTCAGTGAAAAAAAGCATATAAAAGCTTCATGTCTGTTACAATTATGAATTAATAAAAATAGCTAGATTTATATCCATTTGCTTAATTCACTGACAGTTGTATAAAATCATATACAAAATATTGTCAACTCTGTAGCACATTTTCACTGTATCTAATAGAGACTTCTTGAATTTGCAACAGAGAAACTGTGACAAAAAATTACCTTGGAGAACAAGGTGAATAGAAGAGTTCTCCAGTGAAGTCAGAGTGAAATAGCAAAAAAAAAAAAAAGTGGATCAAAATAATGCCACACAACCATCAACAAATTATAAAATAGTCTAGAAAAGACTGCCTTTTCAAAATGACACTGGTCTCAACACAGAGGTAACTTGCAATTGCAAGTCACTTCTATGTTGCACCAAAAATACAAATCTATCGTCTTGCAATCAGGATAATCACAGAGTTGTCAAAAGTTGTGGTATTAGAGTTGTAGGTAGGAGGCCATCTGCTGTTGAGATGGCAAGTGATGGTTGTGTAGTAAATTAGGTCCATAGCATTTCTCTATAGATTTTTAATGCTTTTTTCCCACTTTTTTTTTTTTTTTTTTTTTTTTTGCAGTAACCTTTTAGTAACCTCTTTGCACCCACTGTACCAATCTCAAATTAGAAGCTTAGTGAATCACAAGAAGAATTTGAGTCGCTGAAGAAACAGGTGCTTGCCTAAGAAACAAATGTAACTGGAAGCTTGCCGGGGACTCAAGAATCTCATAATCTGTCAAGTGATGCACCCACAATTCAGGTCCCAGAAAAGAATAGTCAAGTGCATACTGCTCTTGTTGAAGGAGATTTAGTTTTATTGGGAGACTCTATTATCAGAGAAATGGGTAACATTTTTTTGTAATAAAAATAGATGGACCAGAACAAATGTGTATTTTCCTGGAGCAACAATTGATGATGTTACTAACAGATTGTCACATTTTAAGGAGGGAGGTAAAGGGAGCATTATTATTCATATGGAGACTAATGATATTAAATGAACATGACCAAACCATTTGTTGAGTAAATATAGGAATATTTACCCGACAAATATTTAGGTAAATATAGGAATATAGGAATGAAAAAATGCTGCAAATTAGGTCAGAATGTGTATACATCTGCAATTCTGACCAGACATGATAGGAGAGATTATATACTGAAAGACTTGTGGATTAATTCAAGATTTGAGGGAATTTGCAAGGCTCTAAGGAGGAAATTTTTATCAGTGTGCCCTACACTTCTAGGTAGAAGGAATCTATTTTGTAGAGATGGTATTCGTTTGAACAAAGGTGGTGCAAGGATTTTGCCAGTATCGTTGAGGATACCTTAAGAATTCAGGGAACTGCTAATTAGGGGGGGTGAGAAGAGTAATATAATCCACATTTATATGATGTTATGGGTGAAAGTAATGCTACACTCTCCTTAAGAATTGTGGTTTGTTGCTGTAGCAGCCAATATTGGTAAGATGTTCTGAGGATGGCAACATTTCAAATGAGGGAAGATAAACTAGGGAAACAAGCCTAAATAACTGCAAGGGGTGTGTCAGGTTAGTAAATTTTAGAAGAATAGTTGAGAATCCTGTCCTAAAGCCAGTTTTCTCTTTCAGTTGATTCTCATCGTCCTTTCTAATCTGTTAGTAATGACTCTTGTGAACAACTTGTAGATGTGGGACAACAAATTAATTGGTCTGTAATTTACAATTTCTGATTTATTTCCTTTCTTATGCAGCAAAATCATGATTGCATTATTCCACTCCTTAGCCATCACACCTTTCCTAATGTATTTTTGAAGTGTCTTGCTATTTTCTGTGTCATGTCTCTTCCTCCCAATTTTAACAACTCTACAGTAACTTTATCTTCACCCCGGGTTTCTGATTCTTCATTTTCTTCAATGCATGTTCTACCTCATCAGGAAGGATATTGGGTATGTCGTATGTGTTGCTAATTTATGATCCATCTCTCCCACTGCTGGCAACATTCCCTCGCTCCTTATAGTAGTTTCTTTGATGAGCTGTCTCCACTTTTGTCTCTCCTGTTCCGTTTGTTTTAGTTCCTCAAAATTTCCAAGTCCTGCTTCATCCAGCAACATCCTGATGAAGGTATTTTATATTTTTGGTTTTCCCCTAGGGTGTTTTCCCTCCACAGTTTCCTCCGTGCCATCCAGAAGCAAACCACCATGTTGATTCACTTGTCCCACCCATTTGAATCTAGTTGATCTGATTTACCTAGAATTTTCCTTTGTTCTTGGACACGTCTTAATACTGCCATATTTGACACCTTCTCGGTCCATTTAATTTTTTCCATCCTGTGCCAGCACCACATCTCGAAGGCCTCAAGTCTTTTTTTGTCTTTCTTTGTAAGAATCCATGTCTCTGCTTCATATAATGCTACTGACCAGATATATCTCATTGTTATCTTCTTTCTAATTTCCTGTGACGCCTTCTTCTGTGTTATCAGTGACAGTTTATTTTTGAAAGATTGTTTTGCCATTGCAATGACATGAAACCTCCTGTGCAAATAACTGCCTCAGATATCTAAAGTGATCTACCTGTTCTGTTCTCACTCCATCGGTCTCAATTCAGAAGGTAATTGACCATTTATCTTCATTCCATACTTCAGCACTTTCTTATTTAACCTTTTGATCAATTTTTGTCGCATAGCAGCGCAATCTGCTAGTATGGCCTGATAGTCTGCAAACTTAATAGCCTGTATGTACTTTTCACCAATTTTAACCCCCCTTTCTTACTCCCATTGCCTCCTTTATTATCATTTTGGCAAAAGCATTGAACAAAGCAGGTAAAAGTAAGCATCCCTGTCTGACTCCCTTTTTAACTTCATCTCTTTCTGTCAGTTCTCTCCTCACTCTTATCTTTGGATTTTGTCTTCTATATAAGTCATAGATCAGTCCAATCATTTTCTTGCATCCAATTTTCTCAAGCAATAGAAACAGTTCTCTCCAGATTACATTTTTTTCTCCCAACACTCTCAATGTTCCAATACTGTGTCTCGTCGATCTACCTCTGCAAAAGTTGCACTGTGAGTCATCCAAAAATTGTTCAATATGACTCTCTAAACGAACTTTGATAACTTTCAGCAGAATCTTAGATGCATGGGTAATAAGACTTATAGTTCTGTAGTCTTGACATACTGTTGGTGACATCTTTGGTATGGGGATTATGATTGATGTGCAGAATTCCTCCAGCCAGCATTCATCCCTGTATATTTATCAGTTCAAATAAGGCTTTCTTCAGATTTTTTCCACTGTATTTTAAAAGCTCTTCAGGTATGTTGTCAATTCCTGGTGCTTTATTATCTGTTGCTAAGAGACTTTAAGGCTGTGTTGAATTCATCTATAGATATTTCTGTCTCCATGTTTTCTTGTTCTTCTAGAACCATATTCCTCCATGTGTACATGCATGAATCTTCATAAAGTTCTTTCTGCTCCTTCCCACCTGGCTACGGCGCTTCCGTAGCCAGGTGGGAAGGAGCAACAGTGCGTAGCACACGCTTCTTGATTAGACCGGGGTTCGAGCCCGTCACCACCAAATACGGAGGATGCGGAAAGGTCAGGGAATGACCACCGCATATTCCCGGAGCAATATGGCCTTAGTTGCTAATGCTCCTAAAAACCAAACAACAACATATCTCCTTCATCTTTCCTTTTGTTCTTCAAAATTTGGTACTGTCATTCCCTTTTCATCCCGCATTGCTCTCATTTGATTCCGCTACTCTTTCTCGTTAACTCTCTGATTTTTCTATGTGCCAAATCCATTCAACCTTGTTGTTCAAGCATTTCAATCTCTTGACAGTTCTCTGCCCACCACTGTTCTTTTGCCTTCCTACATTCTCTATCAATTTCGTTCTTAAATCTATGAAAATCTATGATAGTTCCTTTGATCATCATCATTTTTTTGGCCTTTCAGTTGCCTCCTCTCAACCATTTTCTGTAGTAAAATATCTGTGATCTAAGGCTTTCTCCTAATATTTTTACTCTTCCCCAGTGCCTCCAATGCAGCTTTACAAATTATCTCCTTGATTAAAGACCAATTTTGCTCAAGATCAGCCGTAGTATCCTCAGTAGCAATAACATTGGTCAAATCTTGAAATAAGTTTTTCACTCTCCTCTCTCAATGTTCCATCTCATTGAATGATCCTTTTATCCAGGCACTTCAATTTTAATTCCACTTTCATCTTCACAAGTAAGTGGTCTGAATCTCTGTTGGCTTCCAGATAGGACATTTCTTTCTTCACTTAGTTACGGTATCTCCAGATAGGACATTTCTTTCTTCACTTAGTTTTGATATCTCAGTTTTAACTAAGATATAATCAATCTGGTGAGTCTCCAGGATTTTTCCATGTATATCTTCTGCAGAGTGGTGCCTTAAACCACGTACAGTGGACCCCCACTTTACGATATTAATTCATTCCAGAGACACCATATCATGAAAATATTGTAATATGAACCCAATAACACACTGTTTTTTGATAATTTGTTCTGAGTCCTCGAAAGTTGAAATTTTCGCTATATGACTAAGCTATTTATCTTTGTAAAAGATGATTTTTATAATAGAAATTGTATTAGTTTTATATAGAATACTGAATACCGTATTTTCCAGTCTATACCATCCACCTTTTATCTAAAAATAACTTGCCCTAAAATTGTGGTGCGCCTTATACACTGGAATAAACAGTAAAGCATGATACAAATTTTAAAAAAAGAGAAAAGATGAAAAATACTGATAGTGCCACGGATTTTTACTTATTCCCTTCACCCCCCCTTGGCGCCTCCGTAGCCAGGTGGGAAGGAGCGGCAGTGCGTAGAACACGCTTCTTGATTAGACCGGGGTTCGAGCCCGTCACCACCAAATACGGAGGATGCGGAAAGGTCAGGGAATGACCACCGCATATCCCGGAGCAATATGGCCTTAGTTGCTAATGCTCCTAAAAACCAAATAACAATAACAAACTTCACCCCCCCCCCCAAATCTTGTTTAAAATGATAATTGATGATCATAAACATTAAAAAAAACAAAAATCGTAATTTTTATTTAACTTACGTGGAAAAGCTGTCAATGGTAGTATGATGATGGAGCTGGAAGAATCTTTTACTATCAAGATATCAGGACACCCTTCAGGATCTGGTGTTCTTTCTGATCACTGCTTCTTGCTACTTATGGTATAAAAACTGTCCAAAGTGGTTTGCTTTTGGTGCTTCCTCTGAAGGTTCTTGAAATAACTTAACACCTGATCTTCAAATTTGCAGGTCATCAATTCAGTGGTTTCAAAATCTGGATTTTTTTTTTACTGTTCTCTTCACAATATCCCATGCACCAAACATGTCCTTAATTTCTTGAGTTGTTGCTACATGGTCATCTTCCTCATGTTTCTCATCTCCACTGTCATGCTCACCCATCTTCTCTAATTCCTGGAGCTCCTCTGTTGTCAACTCGCTTCCACAGTCTGCAATTATCTCCTCCACATCTGCCGCCTCAATCTCTAGAGCCAAGGACTCACCAAGAGTGATAATTTCCTGCTCTAGAACACCTTCAGCTTCAAATCCTTCAAAATCATGGATGGCTGAAGGCCATAAGTTCTTCCAGGCTGCATTGAGGCACCGAGCTGAAACTTCATTCTGAGAACTGACAATCATTTGTACACAGTCTAAGATGTTAAACCTGGTCTTCCAGAATTCCTTTAAGGTGATGGCTCTGTCTCCTGAAGTCTCTTAAAAGCGCTTTGCGAACATTTTTTTGTGTAAATTTTTTTAAAGTTGGCAATCATTTCCTGATCCATTGGCTGAAGCAGAGAGGTGGTATTGGGTGGGAGAAATTTGATAGTAACGAAGTTAAGGGTATCAAATCAGTAATTCGGTATCGTTAAGGGTATCAAATCCACGTGTTGAACAGATGTTGCATCTCCCGTGAATGCAAAGTTTTTAATTATACTTAGCCACTTTATTGACTTAATTGTTAGATTAAATTATTTTCTATAAGTAGATTATAGACCTAGTCAAGCTCCGTGGTTTATTTTGAATTTAGATAGCATGATTTGGAAAGTAAATGATACCTTGTGTCCATCGATTAACCGCTCGTAATTTGCCACCATTGTTATCTAGTTTGATAACAATGGAGGCAAATTTGAATCTGATGAGTATAATGAGCAGTTGTGCAGAGAAATAGAGTGGGCCAGTAAATCAGAGTGAATTATAATGGGAGATTTTAATTTACCAGAGATTGACTGGAATTTTTGTGTTGGTCACACACACTAGCAAGGTTTTATGAATTTATTGGATGATTGTTTTCTACAGCAGCATGTTCGGGAGACAACCAGAGGGAGTAATACTCTTGATCTGATTATCGGTAGTGATTCTTCATGCATTAAGAATCTGCAGATAAAGGAACCACTAGGTGGCAGTGATCACAGTATGCCCAAGTGGAATTTACTCAAAGAGGTAACTACCATCAGGGGTAAAGGGAAGGGTTTTTGCTTTCGTAAAGGTGACTACAGTGGTCTGAGACAGTATTTAAATTCTATACAGTGGGACCAACTGATGATGTTACCAACAGCAAATTCAAAATGGGAAGCATTCAAAGAATTAATCTTGGAAGCTACTAGCCTTTTCATACCAACAAAGAAATATTGTTCAAGATTTAGGCCTAAATGGATGTCAGATGAACTAATTGGACATGTGACAGAGAAGAAAAATGCATATGATACATATAAATTAACATGTGACACCGAAGCCTATGATAGATATAAGCTAGTTTACATGTAACCAAGTTACAAAGGAGGTTAGGCAGGCGAAGGCAGATTACGAGAAATATTTGGTAAAGGATGCAAAGAAAAACAGCAAAGAGTTCTTTACTTATGTAAACTCTAGAAGAAAGGGGATAAATCAGATTCATCCACTTGATATCGATGGTTCAACTGTTGATGATCCTGCTCAGGTAGCTAACAAACTAAATGAATATTTTGCATCTACATTCAAATATGAGGAGTTATTCACGGAGGGGAATGCCAGAAGTGTATTTAACTCTGGCAGTAAGCTAGATAATCTTGTAATAACTGAGAGTAAAGTGGAGGAGAAATTGTTGAAGATAAACATAAGAAAGGCACCTGGGGTGGATGGAATCTACCCAGTTATATTAAAGGAGGCGGCAAAGAAAGTAAGCAAACCCTTAGCCATAATTATGAGAGCTTCTCTGGACTCAGGGGAGGTACCCATAGACTGGAGATGTGCAAATGTGACCCCCAATTCACAAACGAGGATCAAAGGGAGACACAGGTAATTACAGACCTGTTAGTTTAACTTCTGTTCCAGGTAAATTAATGGAGGCACTGGTTAAAGAAGCACTGCAGGATCATCTAGACAAGACTGAGAGGAAAGTGGAGGAGAGATTGTTGAGAATAAACATAAAAAAGGCACCTGGGGTGGATGGGATCTATCCAGTTATATTAAAGGAGGCAGCAAAGGAAGTAAGCAAACCCCTAGCCATAATTATGAGAGCTTCTTTGGACTCACGGGAGGTACCCATAGACTGGAGATGTGCAAATGTAATCCCAATTCACAAAGGAGGATCAAAGGCTGACACAAGTAACTATAGACCTGTTAGTTTAACTTCTGGTCGAGGTAAATTAATGGAGGCACTGGTTAAAGAAGCACTGCAGGATCATCTAGACAAGAATTCAGTTATAGCTCAGACGCAGCATGGTTTTGTTAAGGGCAGGTCTTGCCTGACCAATTTGATTGGATACTATGATGTAGTCACAAAAGAACTGGATGCAGGGAATAACTTTGATATTATATATTTGGATCATAGAAAGGCTTTTGATACTGTTGCACATGGAAGACTGCTGCACAAATTGGAGCAGTGTGGCATTGGAGGCAAATTGCTGCTATGGATAAGGGGATGGTTGAGTGACAGAAGACAGAGAGTGGTAATCAATGGACACTGCTCAACGTGGACTAATGTTATTAGTGGAGTTCCTCAGGGTTCAGTGTTGGGCCGTTGTTGTTTTCGGTGTTTATGAATGATATTGATGATGGGATATCAAGTTTAATGTCCAAGTTTGCAGATGATACAAAGGTTGGCAGGGTTGTTAAGGACACCACTGATGCTATGCTGCTGCAACAGGATCTGGAAAGGTTGAACAGATGGGCTGAGAGGTGGCAAATGAAGTTTAACATTGACAAATGTAAAGTACTACATATGGGAAACAGTAACCCCAGAGCAACGTATCAACTCTGCGGTACTACACTGACAGTGGTGGAGAATGAAAAGGACCTGGGGGTAATTGTGCAGGCAGATATGAAGTTCTCTGAGCAGTGCAGACGAGCTGCAAGAGTAGCTCATGGTGTCTTGTCAATGATATGCAGGAATTTTTCTAGCAGGGATAAGGAGGTGATTATTCCCTTGTATAAGGCAATGGTTAGGCCACATCTTGAGGTCTGGAGGCCTCATCTTGAGGTATACAGGTCTGGAGGCCTCATTTCAAGAAGGATGTAGAGCTGCTGGAACGGGTACAGAGAAGGGCAACAAGATTAGTGAATGGAACAAAGGGTTGCTCTTACGAAGAAAGGCTTAAGTTTTGCAAATTACAGAGTCTGGAGACTAGGCACCGGCGAGGTGATCTGATGGAGGTGTATAAGGTTTTGAATGGTTTGAGCATGCTCAGTGCCAATGGGATTCTTCATCTTGCTCAGAATAATCACCTCAGAGGACAAATTCAAATTGAGGAAGGACGGATGTCGGATAGATGTGCGGAAATTTGCCTTTGGCCAGCGGGTGGTTGGTTGGTGGAACCGACTTCCATCACTTGTTGTTGAAGTTGATAGCCTAAACAAATTTAAAGCTCAACTGGACAGGTATTTCGAACGAACGGAGGGGTGAAATGGGAGTGATGTGTGTTTTTTTTTTTTTTTTTGGCTGATGCTGAATAAGCTTGCTTTCTTGCATCATATGCCGCTACTAATGCTAATGCTAAAGACTTCAGTTATAGCTTGGACACAGCATGGGTGTGTTAAGGGCAAGTCTTGTCTGACTAATTTGATTGGATACTATGATGTAGTCACAAAGGAACTGGATGCAAAGAATAACTTTGACATCGGATGTTTGTATCTTAGAAAGGCCTTTGATACTGTTGCACATGGAAAACTGCTGCACAGATTGGAGCATCGTGGCATTGGAGGCAAATTGCTGCTATGGATAAAGGGATGGTTGAGTGAGAGAAGACAGAGGGTGGTAATCAATGGACACTGCTCATCGTGGACTAATGTTATTAGTGGAGTCCCTCAGGGTTCAGTGTTGGGTCAATTGTTGTTTTCTGTATTTATAAATGATATTGTTGATGATGATATATCAGGCTTAATGTCCAAGTTTTCAGACAATGCGAAGGTTGGCAGGGTTGTTAATGACATTAGTGGAGTCCCACAGGGTTCGGTGTTAGGTCCACTGTTGTTTTGTATATTTATCAATGATATTGATGAAGGTATATCAGGCTTAATGTCGAAGTTTGCAGATGATACAAAGGTTGGCAGGGTTGTTAATGACAGTAATGGCATTGTGCTACTGCAACAGGATCTAGATAATTTGGGCAGATGGGCTAAGAAGTGGCAACTGAAGTTTAACCTTGACAAATGCAAAGTACTGCATATGGGTAGAAGTAACCCCAGAGAAACGTACCAACTGTGTGGTACTACACTTAAGGTGGTAGAAAATGAAAAAGACCTGGGAGTAATTGTGCAGTCAGATACGAAGTTTTCTGAGCAGTGCAGACAGGCTGCCAGGGCAGGTCATGGGGTTTTGTCAGTGATATATAGAATTTTGCTAGCAGGGAAAAGGAGGTGATTATCCCTCTGTATAAGGCAATGGTCAGGCCACGCCTTGAGTACTGCGTACAGGTCTGGAGGCCTCATTTTAGGATCATGTAGATTTACTTGAGCATGTACAGAGAAGGGCAACAAGATTGGTGAGGGGAATGAAGGGATCCTCTTACCAAGATGGGGCTTAAGTTCTGCAAATTGCAGTGGCTGGAGACTAGGCACCTGCGCGGTGATCTGATTGAGGTATATAAGGCCTTGAATGGGTTGAGCACACTGAATTCTGATGGGATCCTTCCACTTGTTCAGATTACGAACCTAAGGGGGCATAAATTCAAATTAAGAAAAGACAGATGTACATTAGATGTGCGGAAATTTGCCTTTAGCCAGCGGGTGGTTAATTGCTGGAACAAACTTCCGTCTGTCGTTGTGGAAGTTGATAGGTTGAATAAATTTAAGGAGGAACTGGACAGGCATTTGGAGGGAATGGTGTGATTTTTTTTTTTTTTTTTGGCTGATGCTGCATAAGCTCATACACTTGCTTTCTTGCATCAAATGCCACTGCTACTACTACTACTACTACTACATTAATGACAGTACACTGCTGCAACAGGATCTAGAAAAGTTGAGCAGATGGGCTGGGAGGTGGCAAATGAAGTTTAACATTGACAAATGTAAAGTACTACATATGGGAAGCAGTAATCCCAGACTAATGTATCAACTCTGTGGTACCAAACTGACAGTGGTAGAGAATGAAAAGGACCTGGGGGTAATTGTGCAGGAAGATATGAAGTTTTCTGAGCAGTGCAGACAGTGCAAGAGTAGCTCATGGTGTCTTGTCAATGATATACAGGAATTTTTCTATCCCCTTTAGATTATCCCCTTTATATAAGGCAATGGTCAGTCCACACCTTGAGTACTGTATACAGGTCTGGAGGCCTCATTTTAAGAATTATATAGAGCTGTTGGGACAAGTACAGAGAAGGGCAACAAGATTAGTGAACATAACAAAGGGTTGCTCTTACAAAGAAAGGCTCAAGTTTTGCAAATTACAGTGTCTGAAGACTAGGCACCTGCGAGGTGATCTGATTGAGGTGTATAAAGCCTTGAATGGTTTGAGCATGCTCAATGCTGATAGGATTCTTCCTCTTGCTCAGAATAATCACCTAAGAGAGGGCATAAATTCAAATTGAGGAAAGACAGTTGTAGGATAGATGTGCGGAAGTTTGCCTTTAGCCAGCATGTGGTTGATTGCTGGAACAAACTTCCATCTGTCGTTGTAGAAGTTGATAGCTTAAATAGATTCAAGGCAAAACTTGGCAAATATTTGGAGCGAGGGAATGGGTGAAATAAGGGTTTTTTTTTTTTTTTTTTTGCTGATGCTATATAAGCTTGCTTTCTTGCATCATGTGCCCTTGCTAATGCTAAATTGCTCCTCCAGAGGTCCGGCAAGTTGGGGATCATGACCTGGAGCATTATCCAAAATTAACAATTAACAGTGCCTTTAAAGGAAGTTTGTTTTTTTTCTAAGTAACCTTTGACTGAAGGACAAAACACTTCAAATACCCATTCATTGAAGTGGTGTCGTATCACCCAGGCCTTCTTGTTACACTGCCAGAAGACACTGAACCTGCTTTTGATGACCTGTTGCTGTTTAAACACTCTGGGAGTTTCTGAGTTGTAAACGAACATTGGCTTAAGTTTAAAATCACCAGAGGCATTGGACCCCAATAGCAGAGTAAGCCTATCCTTCATAGGCTTATGTCTGGACAACAAGGCCTCTTCTTTTTCCAAAAGAGGTCCATTTTGTCTGTATTAAAGACTTGTTGAGGAAGGTAACCCTCCTCAACGAGCTTTTGGAACTCCACCTTAAAGTTTTCAGCTGCTTCCTGATCAAAACTGCAAGCCTCTCCATGCCTTGTGATACTTTTAATATTGGACCTTTTTCTAAAATGGTCGAACCAACCTTTTCTGGCTTTAAAGTTCCCATATTGTGTATCACTAGCTGAAGGTGTTTTAGTCTTTGAGTCCTCAAAAATCTGCTTTGCATATTCGCAAATGTGTTGTCCAGGAACTGTATCACCCTTCATTTGTTTTTCTTTTATCCACAGCAGCAAAAGCCTTTCCATTTCTACAACCAGTTCTCTGCCTTTTTGAACTGTGTTACATTCATCACTTACTTTAACTTTTTTAAGGTTTTCTTTTTGTTTCACTGTGGTAGAAATGGTTGACTGTGAAAAACCATATTCGCACACCAATGGACTAATTTTAGCACCATCATCATGTTTTTTCACTATTTCTTGTTTAATTTTAATTGAAATTTTCTCCTTACTGTGCTCTTTAGGGTCCATATTATGCAATGTTGCATGTTCAAGAATGCAATACAGTAAATTTATGGAAAGTAAACACAACACAAAAAATTACTTGAACTAAAGGATACAAAAACAAAACACGTGCCCAACATAATTGTAAGCCATCATAGTGCAAAATAAGTAGGCACCAGTGATCACTGGTTAGTAGAATCAGCCACTCAAATCATTAAAATGCACTACACTTTCACTGTTTATTGCTGTTTTGTTATAAGAATGAATTTTGAATGCATTTATGATATTTTTCTAAAGCACATTTCTGGAGGTCACGACCATAAAATAATAAAAACAATTTGCACTTTCTGGTTTATTGGGCTTTTCTGTTAGTGCAATCTAATTATAAACAGGTAGTAAACTCGATCTTATTGCATTTGCAATAATACTGATAACTGGAATTCTGTGGGTTTTTACCTTATTACGGTGAAATTAGTTTCCCCTTCACTGAAATCATATAACAAACAAAAATAAATTTTCAGAATCTTCTCTTCATTCCTATTTTTTAAGCTTCATTTAATAGAATTAATTAATTAAAATAGAATTAAAATTCAATTCGCAAACGTGATGACAATGTCCCATGCTTACTACATATTGTATAGTGAAATGTATTTTATTATGGAGTCCATCGTAAAGTGATTTTATTGTATAGTAAACTCATCACAAAGTGGGTTCCACTGTACAGTCAATCCTCGTATAACACGTGTTTACATTACATGAATTCAATCATACACGATTTATAAATAGGGGAACGATATCTTATATAACACGAACCGAATTCGCTTATGCACGATTCGCCTTTGTGTTTACAAGAAATGGCAGTCGAACGCAGAACCACCCCAACCGAACGCAACATGATAGCAATGAAGAGAAGATTCTGAAAATGTATTTGTTTTTTATATCAGTGAAGGGGAAACACATTTCACCATAACAACGTAAAAACCAACACAATTCCAGCTATCGGTATAATCGCAAATGCAATTAGATCGAGTTTACTACCAGTTTATAACAGATTCCACTAGCAGAAACACAACTGGAAATTGTTTTTATTATTTTATGGTAGTAACCCCTAGAAATGTGCTTTAGTAAAATGTGAGGTGTTAATAGTGTATCTCTGCCTTTACGGTGTTGTTTATTCAGTTGCTACACGCGCGCAGCTTTATTTATGTGTATTAAAAGGTGTGAAAAGGAAGCGTCCTGGTGAAGACACTGCAGATTCAGAGAGAAAAAGAAAAGCAATATCGATAAACAGAGGCGGACTGGGTCAAAAATTCTTACCCCGGGAAAATTTATAGTGGCCTCATACTACGGTTTATGGCCAAATTCACACCGGCCTCCGGCCCACCGGGGTTTCCCCAGTAAGGCTTATGGCCAGTCCGCCACTGTCGATAGCGAAAAAATATGAAACTCTGAAACGCTTTGAGCGAAATGAAAGACCATGTGATATTTCACATGCTACAGACCTAAATGAGGCAACACCGAGAATTACAAAGAATGCAGAGAAAATAAAAACAACTTTCATAGCAGGAACAACTCAAAGTGTAATTAAAATCCATTAGATTAAGACACAAAGAATTGGAAGAGATGGAACGGCTCTCATCTGTTTCGATAGAAAATCAAACAAAAAACAAGTTTGCTTAAGATAGAAGCAAAAGCATTAGCAATATTTTATTACGTAATAGTCATAATAAAATACGTAAGTATTTTATTACGATTATTTATTGTGTTTGGTAATGTTTTGGTTACAAATGTATGTTCAGTTCAATCTTGGGTGGTCGGCACCTAACCCTATTTTTCCCATAGGGCCTGTTGTTTATATTGCACGATTTTGCATTGCACGAGGGTTTCTAGGAACACAACTATCGTGCTATACGAGGACTGACTGTATTTGCTACCATTAGTCTCTCTTCTGTACAAAACTCCACTAAGCATTGACCTCTTGCATTTCTCACACCTAGACCAAAGTTCCCCAATCTTTTCTTCTCCTCTCTCTCCAACCACCGCATTTGAATCTTTCATAATTATCACATTGTCTCTTGATCTGGTTTTACATATTAATTCCTCCAACTGTTCATATGTCTCCTCAACTAATTTTTCAACACTATTTGAGGTTGGCATATAAACTTGTATAATTACCGTGTCAAATGGATTTGCCGCAAATCTGACAATGATAACTAAGTCTGTGTCACACATCTACCAGTGCTCTCATGAATCTTGTTGTCATAATTATTGCCACACCTCCCTGTCCACCATTACTTCCAGAGTGCACAACTTTATAGTCTTCACTTACAAATTTGCCCACTTCACTCCATCTTGTCTCTGCCACTCCAAGCACATCATTACCATTCCTGTACATTTCTCTTTTGACACTCTCCAGCTTTCCACATTTCAGCATTGTTCGTAAGTTCCATGTCCCGAATTCCACAACAGGGATTTCACATGATGACGACCTGGAAAGCCCTGACACTTCCCTCACAGGGGCCGACATCACCATCAGCATTCTGTTGTGTAATGATTTTTCAACTACCAGATCTTTCAGGTTTCTCTAGCTCGCTCATCATTAGGATTACTTGAGATATGCTATCTTTACAAAGTAATTTCCTGTTGCTTTCACTGTCCCATTTATATATATATATATATATATATATATATATAAATGGAATTATATATATATATATATATACATATTCAATTAGTTTTGCACTATATAATTTTTTTTTTTTTTTTTTATATCTTCAATGAGGTGGCACTATTATCCCACTTCCTCCCTCAATGTCTAGCTAATGTCCAATATTTTCAATTAATGATTTCTGAATTTTCTTGAACATATTTTCATGTTGATTCATACAGGCTTAACCCCCAATAAATAAATTTTAAATTATAGCCAGATAAAATTTTAAGTATTTACACTCTGCTGTAGCATAAGCAAACAATTTGTTAGAACAAAAAATGTTCCATCTGTCAAAATACACTCATGTCTATAAGTAGTTAAATACTACCTGATATTTTGACTTGGCACATTATAGCCTTAGATGCTAATATGCCATAAAACTATAACAAACAAACAAACAAAACTACCTGATATTGTCAAAAAAACACTCAGCCCTACAACAGCCGATTGGGATAGCCGGGTGGGTAAAGTGCCTGCCTGACAACCCAAAGGTCACAGGCTTGAATCCCACTTCAGGCTTGGATCAGAGTACAAAATGCAAAAACTTTGGGAGGTGCATTATGGTCACACAAACCGATGCACCAACAACTAACAAAAAAAAAAAAAGAAAAAAGAAAAAAGCCCTACTACAATGTAACTTTATTAACACGGTGACCACCAAAAAAATCAACTAACTCTTCTTAATATTACATTTTCAACATAAAATTGAGGAGCACATAGCATCAGCATTAGCAGAGGCATATGATGCGAGAAAGTAAGCTTATGCAGCATCAGCCAAAAAAAAACCCTCCCATTTCACCCCTCCATTCGTTCCAAATGCCTGTTCAGCTCAGCCTTAAATCTATTTAGGCTATCAACTTCCACAACAAAAGATGGAAGTCTGTTCCACCAATCAACTACCCGCTGGCTAAAGGCAAATTTCTCCATATCTATTCTACAACTGTCTTTCCCTCAATTTGATTCTGTGCCCCCTCAGGTTCTTAATCTGAGCAAGAAGAATCTCATCAGCATTCAGCTTGCTCAACCCATTCAAGGCCTTATACACCTCAATCAGATCACCTTGCAGGTGCCTATTCTCCAGGCACTGCAATTTGCAGAACTTAAGCTTTTCTTGGTAAGAGCACCCCTTTGTTCCCCTAAACCGCATTTAGCATAGATATCAGCCAGCCATAGTAACCTCATTTAGCATAGATATCAGCCAGCCATAGTAACCTCATTTAGCATAGACATCAGCCAGTGATACTGATGTGGGGGATAGCAACTCCAAAATGAATTATACACTTGGTGGGGTTGAATTAAAAACAGTAGAGGAAGAGAGGGATCTGGGAGTTATGATACAGGCAGATATGAAGTTTTCTGAGCGTGTAGACAGGCAGCCATGAAAGTCCATTTTGTCCTCTCGATGATTTATCATACAATATCCTGTAGAGATAGGAAGGTCATAATTCCACTGTATAAGGCAATTGTAAGATCGCATTTGTAATACTGTGTCCAAGTGTGGAGACCTCATCTAAAAAAAAGACACTGACTTCTTGAAAGGGTCCAAAGATGGCAATGCACATGGCAAGATCAACAAATGGGCGACTGTACAAGGAAAGACTCTGATTACGTGGACTACAGAGCTTGGCAACCAGACACACCTTAGAGGGGGTCTGATTAAAGTTTATAAGGCTATGGGAGGTGTTAGTGAAATGAATGAAGGTGGAATTTTCACTGTTATAAAGAATTCCAAAATTCAAGAATTCCAGGCCATGAATTCAAATCACAGGGGAGGAGGTTTACACTAGATTGTAGTCAGTTTTACTTTTAGCCAGCAGGTCATTGATTGTTGAAACAAGTTGCCTCCCCAGGTAATTGAGGCTGACAGTTTATAAAGAATTTGAAAGTCAACTGAATAGTTACCTACATGAGAAGGGAAGTGCATAATTTGTATTTTTGGCCAGAGCAGCAAAAGCCTGTGGCTACTTGCCATTACATTGCTATACTAATACTATATCCTGTGGTTATTTTTATTTATTTGTATGGCATGCTTTTCAGTTTTTTTAGATTGTTAATTTTTAACAAGTGAATCTTAATTAAAAATGTGATTTTTTTCAGTTGCATTTGAAACATCACTCTTGGGTCTCATTGAAATGAATGTTAATGCTATTATGAGCAAAGGTTAGTAATATCAAACTGATTATCATATTTCTTTAATCATATAATAATATGAAATGAATGAATATTCTTTGTCTTTCAAAATTACTCTGAAACTGAAATTTTTATTATATATATTTTTTCTGTTTCTGTTTGGATTATCAACATTAAATTCAATGTTTTATATTCATTTATTTTAATTAAACCATAGAATTTAATGGTGATAATCCAGATTGAGAAGCACACAATGTACTCCTGAGACATGTACATTGCATTAGAAAGCTAAATGAAAACACATGGAATCAAGGCTGAAATTACACCAAAAAAAAAGACAGTTTTTAGGTCCCATCATAATACAAAGCATGTAAATTATTGTTTTTGGCAGTACTTTTTGACATTTTCTCCTGGAGAAAAATGTGGCAAAATATCTATACTATACACGAACAGGGTCAAATAACTCATAAATTTATAAATCTTCTTTGGCCAGAATTGCATCAAGTTGTGTAATTATGCTGCCTCGAGGAAGAATAATCCAGAATAATTCATAAGCCTCTTGCTACATGTGTTTGTGAATCTTTATTCTTAAAATTTTTCAGTAATGCTGGAGCTTTAAGGTTCATTCATCTACACTTTTTCTATCTTTTTATCATTGATTGATTGTAAATTCATCAGTACCACAATTTTGCTGCTGATAGTGTGTAAAACTTCTTTCTTCTTAGTCAAACCATGCACTGCACAAAACCAAAATTACTAGAGTAAGTCTTTTGTTAGTGAATTTTTATTTTTTTTTTTAAATTTTGCCCTTTCTGTATACACTAGCTCAGATTTTCCAAATTTGTATACCTTGCCCCCTTTAAAATACTTCTTAAATTTTCCAGATAGGCCTCTGGGGTTGGGTATATTCATAATATAATTTTAAGTATTTTTTACCAACCGTATGTTGAAATGACAAAATAAAACGAAAGCCAAAATTTTGATAACTTTATAATTAAGCTTACAATAAATTACTATTTACAGTGGATATAAAACAAACAATTAAAATATCATAAAATACAATAAAATATACCAGGTTAAAAGCAATAAAATATCTGAAGCTTTCAAAGGCTCAGCCTTCTTTCTCAACAGTACACTTTTTACTTTACAGTGCAACTTTAAATACCCGCAGGTTCACGGCATGTCACGTGATTTGATTGCACTTGCACTGTTCTTGTGCGTGTGGAACCGGAAGTGGCTTGGAAGCGCGTCAGGTGGAAACGTTCATCCCCTCTAAAGATCACTGCCTCAAAGAGGGGATGGATATGCATACCCCTGTCTCTATTAATATTATTCTCAATGGAACTAATCCGCAAGCTCTCGAGCCTTTTGCGGTCCCAAAACCTATGTGCCCGGTCAATGATAACTGCTTCGTCTGGGGAGATATGGTGCAGAACCATATCTCCCCGGTGGGTGTTATCGGTCTGGAGTAGAAGTTGAATCCCACAGGAGCTTGAAACCCTCTCGAAGTGGAGGGAGGTAACCTGACCTTTTTTCTTTAGAATCACGAACAGAGTCATATTGGAAGTTCTGGCGTCATAAAAAATGTTCGTAACGAGTTTCACCAGTAAACTTTTTCGAAGTTTGCCGTGTTTCTCGTGTGGGCTTCCTTTACCTTTGCCTTTTTTTCTTAATAAACAATTTATCCACTAGTCCACCAGTGATTCTAAAATAAAAATGTCAGGTTACCCCCTCCACTTTGGGAGAGTTTCAATCTCCCATGGGATTCAATTTCTACTCCTGACTGATAACACCCACTGTATGTTTACTGAGCGAGCAACAATACAAATGTCGTTATGGCAAAGTACTTTTACCGGTAAATTTATCGAACTTTTGCGTGCTTCTCATGTGGGCTTTCTTTACCTTCGCCGTTTTTTCCAACAATTGTGCTGAAAACAAATTTTCTCACATCTATTTTGCAACCATCCTTTTCCAATTTAGATGTTATTTTTATTTATATGTGTAAAACTAGACACTTATATACATTTATATCTGAAAAAGAGTAAGGATGCTATCAGCATTTAATTTACTTAATCAATTTAAAGCCTTGAACACTTTGATCAGGTCTCCTTGCATGTGCCAAATTTCCTGGCACGACAATTTACAGAACTCAAGTCAGGGTCACAAAATGGCAAAAGTACCATTTTGTGTTCCTGACTATTTTCATTGCTCTTCTTTGCTACACCTATAGCTCATTAAATATTAAATTATCCTTTAGGAAATGATATTTAAAAGTAATACTTCTCAGTGCAACTCCAATCCATTATATAAAGCCTTGGGTAGGCCACATCTTAATTATTGTATACATATTTTTAAGCTGATTTCAGGAAGGATGTAGATCTACTAGAAAGGATGTACCAAAGAGTGACATCGTTTGTTATTGATATAAAGAACCATTCTTATAGAGAGTGTGGCTGGGTTTTGTAGGTTCCAAAGTCTTATCTGTATATGGGCTTAGTCAAGGTATTTAAGGCCCAAAGGCATAAGCACTGACTTAACTTTATTAATACTTATACAGTACTAACTTATACATATTTGTGTGTTATGGATGCTTAGTGCTACATAAGCTGCATTGGCTCTAGTGCTCCTCTTGGATACATGAAAATTCATTCTATCATAAGTACTAATGATATTATATCTTTCTGTCATGAGCACCATGAGACAAGGTAGTCCACAGTTTAGAGAATTAAATAATTTACTAATTAGTAACCTAGTTAGTAAATAAATTTAATTGAATAATCCAGTTACACTTTAGAAATTAATATTTTTTTTCTAGTTGAAGAACTTGAGAAATATGCTATAAGATTGGAGACAAAGACACTTCGGCCAGTTGATATCTTGTAAGTATACATTTATGATTTAATGATTAACATTTTAGAAGTTAAAAATTTTATTTTTGATGATTAATTTTTTTATTTATCATAAAGTTGAAACAGTTTCACAGCACAGACCATTGTAAAACCTAGCTAACTTGTGTTCATCATTATGAATTAAAGAAAGTCAAATTTGATGGAAAGAAAATAAAACAGCCAAAAGTGATTTGGTTAGGAGAGTAATAGAAGTAACAGACAGATATCACAGAATGAAACATGCTTCTTGATTAGACCGGGAATCCAGAAAGGTCAGGGAATGACCACCTCATATCCCCGGAGCAATATGGCCTTAGTTGCTAATGCTCTTAAAAGAATCAAATAACAAACAGAATGAAACAGATTTTGAACCAATGAAAATCAAAACTTACTACACCACATTACCAAAAAATAACATTATATTTCTCCGTGGAGAAGTATTGCTTATTTATGAAGCAACACTAAAGCAGTTCAATCCTGAGCTCAAAACACGAGGAATCAGTATCATGTAAAAGCAAAAAGTAACTGCTTATTATATATATAAAATATTATATTATATTATATTATAAAGCTAAATTATATAAAGCTGTTTATTATATATGTAAAATATATAATATTTATTATATATATAAAATATATAATAAACTACTTATATTAATCAATTTTATTTAATGGTATCTATCTGCAGGGAATTAGGTGTATAAGGACAAAACTAAGAAGTTAGTAAAAGTAAACTAGCTTTAGCCTGGTAAACCTATATAAAATTATGTTAATTAAAATGGAAATAAAAATAAAAATAAAAATAATGATTAACAATGAAAATAACAATAAAAAATTATAATAAACAATGAAAATTGTAAATAACATTCTCTCACTTGGTAATTGGTCTGCTACTGAAATTAATAGAAATTAAATGGGAAGTGCTAATAAATGAGGCACCTCCGTAGCCAGGTGGGAAGGAGCAGCAGTGCGTAGCACACGTTTCTTGATTAGACTGGGGTTCGAGCCCATCACCACCAAATATGGAGGATGCGGAAAGGTCAGGGAATGACCACCGCATATTCCCAGAGCAATATGGCCTTAATTGCTAATGCTCCTAAAAACCAAATAACAACAACAGCTAATAAATGAGAAAAGATAATGTGTTAAATTAAAATTTTGTAAAATATATGTTAAATTTAAATTTTGTAAAAATAGTGTCAGAATCAGCAAACTGGGAAAGGCGACACAATGCCCAATGGGTATGTATCAGCTTAAAGGAGAATGAATTCTTACTTCCTTCTTGTTCTGTGGTGGTCAGACTGAAACAGGATCAATTCCTGCCTTCTTGTTGTTTTATGTGTTGATTAAATGACACTGCACAGCCATGCTTTTCATTCACTATGGCGTGATGGTGAAATTGCTGTAGGCAATATGCCCTATATCAATGCAAATGTTCTGATAGCCTTGAGAGGGTTTATATTTGAGTTAGTGGGGGGTTGCCTCTGATGGCGGAAGGAACCTATATAAATGAAATGATGTGTTTATACAAGTACAATAAGTGTTAATATGATTAAATACAAGACATGTTAATGAAAAAGTGTGTTAATGTAAATATATACGAAATGCTATCCCCTGGACAAGGGCCAGTATAGCTTTTCTAAGGCATAACGACCCGTGTATGTCTGAGGGGATAGCTATATACATATTCACAGCCTCCTTCAATGTGAATTTTCACCCTCAACATTGTTGTGTGATATACTGGTGAAAAGGTTTTTATCATCCCCCCCCAAAACAGACAATCTAATAATTGGTAATTTATCAACTTGTATCAAACTCCCAACAACAGAATTAGTAGAGCATTAGTAGAGGCATTTGATGCAAGAAAGCAAGCTTATGCAGCATCAGCCAAAAAAAAAAAAAAAAAAAAAAACACTTCCACTTCACCCCTCTGTTCGTTCAAAATACCTGTCCAGCTGAGCCTTAAACTTATTTAGGCTATCAACTTCCACAACAAGGGATAGAAGTCTGTTCCACCAACCAACCACCCGCTGGCTAAAGGCAAATTTCCGCACGTCTATCCTACATCTGTCTTTCCTCAATTTGAATTTATGCCCTCTCAGGTGATTATTCTGAGCGAGAGGAAGAATCCCATCAGCATTGAGCATGCTCAAACCATTCAAGGCTTTATACACCTCTATCAGATCACCTCACTGGTGCCTAGTCTCCAGACACTGTAATTTGCAAAACTTAAGCCTTTCTTCGTAAGAGCACCCCTTTGTTCCATTCACTAATCTTGTTGCCCTTCTCTGTACTTGTTCCAGCAGCTCTACATCCTTCTTGAAATGAGGCCTCCAGACCTGTATACAGTACTCTAGGTGTGGCCTGACCATTGCCTTATACAAGGGAATAATCACCTCCTTATCCCTGCTAGAAAAATTCCTATATATCATTGACAATACACCATGAGCTACTCTTGCAGCCCGTCTGCACTGCTCAGAGAACTTCATATCTGCCTGCACAACCAACCCCCAGGTCCCTTTCATTCTCTACCACTGTCAGTGTAGTACCACAGAGTTGATACGTTGCTCTGGGGTTGCTGTTTCCCATGTGTAGTACTTTACATTTGTCAATGTTAAACTTCATTTGCCACCTCTCAGCCCATCTGCTCAACCTTTCCAGATCCTGTTGCAGCAGCATAGTGTCAGTAGTATCCTTGACAACCCTGCCTACCTTTGTATCGTCTGCAAACTTTGACATTAAGCTTGATATACCATCATCAATATCATTTATAAATACAGAAAACAATAATGGACCCAACACTGAGCCCTGAGGGACTCCACTAATAACATTAGTCCATGACGAGCAGTGTCCATTGATTACCACTCTGTCTTCTCCCCCTCAGCCACCCCTTTATCCACAGCAGCAATTTGCCTCCAATGTCACACTGCTCCAATTTGTGCAGCAGTCTTCCATTTGCAACAGTATCAAAAGCCTTTCTAAGATCCAGGTATATAATATCAAAGTTATTCCCTGCATCCAGTTCCTTTGTGACTGCATCATAGTATCCAATCAAATTGGTCAGGCAAGACTTCCCCTTAACAAAACCATGCTGTGTCCGAGCTATAACTGAAGTCTTGTCTAAATGATCCTGCAGTGCTTCTTTAACTAGTGCCTCCATTAATTTTCCTGGAACAGAAGTTAAACTCCCAGGTCTATAATTAATAGACCTGGGACTATAATAATTAATAGAATAATCATGCTTAAGGTATTTTAAACACATAACATTTATATCCCTTCATTTAATTACAAATACAGTATAAAACCTAGAGACACAGGGTGAAAATTCACATTGAAGGAGGCTGTAAATATGTATATAGCTATCCCCTCGGACATACACGTGTCGTTATGCCTTAGAAAAGCTATACCGGCCCTTGTCCAGGGGATAGCATTTCCTATATATTTACATTAACACACTTTTTCATTAACATACTTCTTGTATTTAATCATACTAACACTTATTGTACTTGTATAAACACATAATTTCATTTATATAGGGGCGCCTCCGTAGCCAGGTGGGCAGGAGCAGCAGTGCATAGCACACGCTTCTTGATTAGACCCGGGTTCGAGCTCGTGACCACCAAATACGGAGGATGCGGAAAGGTCAGGGAATGACCACCGCATATCCCCGGAGCAATATGGCCTTAGTTGCTAATGCTCCTAAAAACCAAACAACAACAACAACAACTCATTTATATAGGTTCCTTCCATGATCTGCCCTGGCAGCCAGTCTGCACTGCTCAGCGGACTTCAAATCTGACTGCACAATTACCCCCAGGTCTTTTCCACTTCCCTGAGTGTAGTACCACACAGTTGGTATGTTTATCTTGGGTTATTGCTACCCATATGCAGTACTTTGCATTTTTCAATATTAAACTTCAGTTGCCACTTCTGGCCTATTTGCTAGATCCAGTTGGAGTAGCATACTGTCTTTTCTGTCGTTAACAATCCTGCGAACCTTTGTATCATCTGCATACTTGGACATTAAGCCTGATATACCTTCATTAATGTTTAGTAATATGGCACATGAAACTTAAGTGCACAAGATATTATTTGCTACCTTCAGAAAATAAAAACCTTAGGTACTGTTTGGTAGATTGTGAGTGACCATAAACTATCAAAAATTGTGGCAACAGTTTTTCCTCAGTTTCATTTAAAATTGAAAGAAAGAGATAAAACTCTTCTTATAATTAGAATTATAAATTATTTAAATAATATTAAAATAATTGTATTTGAAATATACCATGTGTGCAATTTCTGCTGTTATAATTTGTTTCTGTGTATTATAGTTTGTTAATATTAAAAATTGTTTTCTGTTTGCATGAAGCTTGAAGCATGAAGATTTGATAATTTAATTACAGTTTACATAACAGAAAATATTGTTCTCATGAAACTTGACTAACATAATACATTGTTATAATCAAGGATCACTATCTTGGTATTCTTGTGAGTTTAATTTCTATAATTGGATTTTTTTCTTTGAATTGTATATGTGTTTGTTTTGTTTTTTTTTTGCCTTTATTATTCTCTGATTGATTAGTTCCCTTTATCTTTTATTTTTGTTTTATTCTTATTTTTATTTTTTATTTTTATTTCTTTTTATTTTTGTTAAGCTGTGGGTTTATTGAATGACTTTTTCTTACCAGCAAGTTAAAGAGGCAACAAGAGTAAACAGTGCTCATAATCTGATTTTCAATGGTGACTCTTTGAATTATTGAATCTAGAGATAAAGGAATCACTAGATGGTAGCGATCATACCCCACTGACATGGGATTTTACTTAATGTTGAAAAATGTAGGGTACTGCGTAAGGATAGCAGCAATCACAGAATAACATGCTAACTGTATAGTACCACACTTAGAGCAGTGGAAAATGAAAGAAAAACTTGAGGGTAATTGTGCAGTCAGATATGAAGTTCTCTCAGCATGTAAACAGGCTGCCAGGACAGCTAATAGAATTTTGTCAATGATATTAAGGGTAAAGAGGAGGGATTTTACTTTCATAAAAGTCACTACAATGACCTTAGTTCTTAAATTCTTTTCAGTGGGACTGACTGATTAACAATTACAGTGTCTGGAGACTAGGCACCTGCGAGGTGATCTGATTGAGGTGTATAAAGCCTTGAATGGTTTGAGCATGCTCAATGCAGATGGGATTCTTCCTCTTGCTCAGAATAATATCCTGGGAGGAAAGATGGTTGTAGGATAGATGTGCGGAAGTTTGCCTTTAGCCAGCGGGTGGTTGATTGGTGGAACAAACTTCCATCTGTAGTTGTAGAAGTTGATAGCTTAAATATATTCAAGGCAGAACTTGACAAACATTTGGAACAAGTGGATGGGTGAAATAAGGATTTTTTTTTTTTTTTTTTTTTTTTGGCTGATGCTATATAAGCTTGCTTTCTTGCATCATGTGCCTTTGCTAATGCTAATTGACTGATTAGTTAACAACTGCAAATTCTAAATGGGAAGCATTCAAGGAAGTACTGTATTTTCTTGATGATAAGACAAAGTGTTACATAAGGTGCATCCGTGTTTTAGATGAAAAATTTTGGGAAAAAATATTTTATTGCGTGTAATTGAAACAAAAGTTTTAAAGGACATGTCATGTACTAATTGAAAAACATCATGCGTAACAATGCTTTTCCCACTGTAGAACTCCAAAAAATTTTAGAAATTCTAAAAATTTTTCATTACTGATGTTTTGACTTTCACTTTCCTTCAAAAGTTTTGCCATCCTCATTATCATCAAGGACAGCAAAAGTGATATACTCCTTTAAAGAAACACTTAATAACTGTGTGTAATGTTTCATTAATTCCCAAAATTTTTTTTCCTATTTGCACATCTGTGAAATTGTTAGTCATTTCATTCATCCTGTTGGTTTGATGTTTTGGGTTACACTTTCTCCAACCACAGAGAAAAAAAACAAGATAAGGTAGATTACAAGAAGTCTTTGGCTAAGAATACAAAGAATTCTTCATGTTTATGCTAACACTAGAAGAAAGGGGATGGACTGCATTAGTCCACTAGATATGAAGGGCATAACTATTGATAATCCATTCACTTTGCTGACAAACTGAATAGGAGGCAGGATAGTTAATCACAATAATCAGTTTATGCTATTTCAACAAGATCTAGACAAATTAGGCAGATGGACTGAGAAGGGAAAATTTAACTTTAACATTAAATGCAAGGTACAATCACAGAATAGCATACTAACTGTGTAGACCACACTTAGAACAGTGGAGAATGAAAGAAAGACTTGGGGGTAATTGTGCAGTCAGATATGAAGTTCTCTCAGCAGAGTAGACAGGCTGCCAGGACAGCTAATAGAATTTTGTCAACGATATACAGGACTTTTGCCAGAAGGGATAGGGAGTTGATTTTCCCTTGTATAAGGCAATGGTTTGGCCACATCTTGAATACTGCGTACAGGTATGGAAGTCTCATTTTAAGAAGGGCATGTATCTGTTGGATCATGTGCAGAGTAGAGCAGCAAGATTAGTGAGGGGAGCAAAAGGCTACTCTTAGCAGGAAAGGCTTCAGTTTTGCAAATTGCAGCAACTGGAGACTAGGCACCTGAAAGGAGATCTGATTGAAGTGTGTAGTCTTGAATAATTGAGTAAGATCAATGCTGATGGAATCCTTCCTGTTGATCAGACTATACACATGAGAAGGCATTAATTCAAATTGAGAAAAGATGGTTGCAGTTTGGATGTTTGGAAATTGCCTTCTGCCTCAGCCAGCAGGTGATTGATTATTGGAACAGACTCCTATCTGGTGTTGTGGATGTGTGCAGCATGAATACATTCAAGGAAGAATGTGTAGATAAACTAGTTATTATTTGAATTAATTATTGCTAGAGGGGATAATAGACAGGTGAAATGGGAAGTGTTTTTTTTTTTTTTTTAATTGCTTTCTGGAATCATTTTTCAGTAATAATAATACCAATAATAATAACTCTACTACCAATAATAATACCGATAATAATACCTACTACCAATAATAATAACTCTAAGTGGGGGGGTCTAAATGAATTTGTAATAACTGAGAGGAAAGAACTGCACATGAAATTGTTTGAAGCTAAAAGTGAATAAGGTACTTATGGATGGCAGAATCTATCCAGTTATATTAAAAGAAGCAGCAAGAGAGTGGTTGTGGTGCCTCCGTAGCCAGGTGGGAAGGAGCAGCAGTGCATAGCACACGCTTCTTGATTAGACCGGGGTTTGAGCCCGTCACCACCAAATACGGAGGATGCGGAAAGGTCAGGGAATGACCACCGCATATCCCGGAGCAATATGGCCTTAGTTGCTAATGCTTCCAAACAACAAACAAGAGAGTGGTTCTGTGAAAATGTGCTATTCAAAGAGGACCTATTAAGTGTATTTGTTCAAAAGGAGCTATTAAATATATCTATTCAAAGAGGACCTATTAAATATATCTATTCAAAGAGGACCTGTTAAATGTACCTATACAAAGAGGACAAACAGGCCAATTCAAAGGGTTAGATCAAAAGGCAAAGTGAGTAATTACAGAACTGTAAGCTTGACTTCTTTTCCAAGATAAATAATGGAGTCAATGGTTAAAGAGGTAATGCAAGATCATCTTGACAGGAATGCAGTTACAAAGTACAGCATAGATTTGTTACTGGGCAATCTTATCTGACCAGTTTGATTGGATACTGTTATAATGCAGTAACCAAAGAATTGGATGCAAAAAATAATTTTGATATCATATACTTGGATGTCAGATAAGCTTTTGATATTGTCCACATGAAAGACTTCTACAAATTAGAGTAGTGTGACACTAGGGACAGTACTGTTTTGGATAAAAGAATAGTTAAGTTTCAGAAGACAGCAAGTGATTATTAATGGCCACTGCTTATCATGGATTAATTTTTAGTGATATCATTCAGGGTTCAGTGCTGAGCACCTTATTGTTTTCATTATTATTAATGATATTGAGGAAGACATATTAAGTTTATTGCCTAAATTTTTCATGACTTAATAGGTTGGCAAGATGATTAATTATAAGAATCAAGGTATGCTATTATAGGATCTAGACAAATTAAGCAGGTGGGCAGATTGTCCCTTGAAGTGGCAATTGAGATTTAATATTAATAAATGTAAGGTACTACATATGAGTAGCACTAATCCCAGAATAATATGCCAAATAAGCAGTGCCACACTGAAAACAATGAAGAACAAAAAATGACCTATGATAATGGTACAGTCTGACATGAGGCTCAATGCAGACAGCTCACAGCATCCTGTCAATGACAGGGACTTTTATTATTTTATTATTATTATTATTATTAATAACCATAGGTGCAAGGAAGCCTGAGGCTTATGCTGCACCAGCCAAAAAAAATTCCCAAATTACCATGCACCATATATATATATATATATATATATGTGTGTGTGTGTGTGTGTGTGTGTGTGTGTGTGTGTGTGTGTGTGTGTGTGTGTGTGTGTGTGTGTGTGTGTGTGTGTGTGTGTGTGTGTGTGTGTGTGTGTGTGTGTGTGATTATCCTGTTGTATAAGGCCATGTTAAAGCTGCATCTTGAATGCTGCAATACAGACCTGAAAGTTTCACATTAGAAAATATGTAGATCTTTTTGTTGGAATGGGTGCAACAAAAACAAGATTAGTCAGGGGCCTTACAAAAGTGTACCCTTACCAAGAAAGACTTCAGTTCTACAAATTGCAGCATCTGAAACTAGGCACTTATGCAAAGACCTGATTGATGTGTTTAAAGCTTTAAATGGATTGAGTAAACCAAATACTGATAACATCCTCACTCTTTCTTGGATGACATACCTAAGGGGGGGACATAAATTTAAATTGAAAAAAGGATGGTTGCAGGACAGATGTGTAAAAATTTGCTTTCAGGCGGCAAGTAATTAATTGTTGAAACAAACTTACATATGGTGTTGCAGAAGTGGGTAGGTTGAATAAATGTGAGGAAGGATTAGGCAAGTTATTAGAAGGGATGGATAGATGATATGAGTATTTTCTTTTTTCTTTTTTTTCTCTATTAGCTTACATCATTGCCACTACTAATGCTAATATGCCAATTATTAATATGCTGTAATTTTTTTTCTGCTTGCTTTTACTTGCAAGTATTATTTGTTCATTCACAATTCTAGATTTTTAATTTTTGGCCTTCTCCGTCAGGAACATAAACCACCATTTATAATATTAAAACTATTAAAAATTATGCTTTATCAGTTAGACTTATGATATGTTTTGAACAACAATGACCTAGAAATAAATTGAGGACTGTCTATACCATTAATATCCTTGTAGCAGCAATTTTTTTTAATTTTTATTTTTTATTTTATTAAAGAATAGTAGGTATTTTCAAGTCCCTGATTATGTGTAAAAAATTTTGGTTGTGGTGATTTTAATATAAATAAATTTTTACCATACTGTTTTGTTTTGTTTTTTAATATAGGTTGCAGACTGATGTGTGTTTTTACTCCACTACGCACTTCACCCAAACCATTTTTGAGATTTACTCCAAGTGTTTTCCAGTCAAGGTACAATATTATTGCTTTTTCTGTTTTTTTTTTTTTTTTTTTTTTAATTATCATTGACAAAAATTAATGCTAAAAATTCTGTAGAATGCCCTTTTTTATTTCATTCATCTTGCATCCTAACATTGTTTGTTAAAAAAAGAATTAAATGTAATGGCCACAATGTACAAACTTGTTACCACTAAATTTTAAAAAAATAATAAAGAAACCAAATATTTTTATTTATTAGTCATTTGTAAAATCATGCTACAGTCAAAAAGGGGACCTTTAATGGAAGTTTCAGGAATTGCTTCTCAGAACTTTAAGCTTCATCATGCCAATGAACATCTGAACATCCCTCACTAGCTATACTTTTTTTAGTAGAAGATTTTATGTTTAAAAGCTTCATCAAATTGTATTGATTCTCCAGTATATGATTAAGAGCAATTTGAGAAAAGTATGTAGCTGAATTCTTTATTTATTGATGATTATTTCATTTAGATCCATATTTGGCTCCTTTGTTATATCCACCATCAAGTTAAAAAAAGCCTTGCAGGTTCCTGCAAGACTTTTGTAATATGGCTTAGGCTTTTACAGACCTTTGTTTTTTATTCCATTATTGGTTAGCTCAGTGGCATTTCACAAAACTATATATATAACTAATTATTTAAATTGTTCTTTTTTACCAATCTATATTAAAATATAAGTTATTGAAGGTAATCACTTATGTAATCAGTGATTATAGTATCCAATGATAATAATTGTATTACTGGAATCAAGTATCTACTGAACTGCTAAGTGATGTTCTCCCAGTTTGGGTCCCAAAAGAACAGAATGGTCAAATGCATACTGCCCTGGTTCAAGAGGATTTAAATTTATTGGCAACTTCATTGTCTAGGTAACATTTTTTTGTAATAAGAATGGGTAAACTAGGACCAGTGTGTTATAAACAGATGTCAGATTTTAAAGGGGAGGAGTAAAGAAAGCATTATTATTTATGTAGGGGACTAATGATATTAAAAGCAAATGAACAAATGATTTGTTGGACAGATATAGGACCATGCTGAAAAAATGCCATAAGTTATATTAGAATTCATATGTGTTTATTTATGGTTATCTATTATTTATGATTTTTTCTTCCTGAGCATGATACTTAAAAGGCTATATTCTTTTGGGTGACACATACTGTCTATGCATTTCATAAGCAATGGTCAGGCAACACCAGACTAGGCACCTGCAAGGTGATCTGATTGAGGTGTATAAGGCCTTGAATGGTTTGAGCAAGCTCGATGCTGATGGAATTCTTCCTCTTGCTCAGATTATGCACCTCAGGGGGCATAAATTCAAATTGAGGAAAGACAGTTGTAGAAGAGATGTGCAGAAATTTGTCTTTAGCCAGCAAGTGGTTGATTGCTGGAACAAACTTCCATTTGTCATTGAGGAAGTTGATAGCCTAAATAAATTCAAGGAAGAACTGGATAAACTTTTGGAGTCAATGGTTGGGTGGAATGGGAATTTTTTTTTTTTTTTGGCTGATGCTATATAAGCTTGCTTTCTTGTAATATATACCTCTAGTAATGCTAGTGCTAAATCTAATGTAATGGCAAATGGTGCAGGAAAGCAATCTTAAGCAACAGTAGCCAGAAAAAACAACAGAATTTCCCATATCTCCCATCTATTCCCTTTGCTAACAGAATTTTTGAAGTGAGCACAAGCATTACTTTAATCCATATCATCAGATAAATGCTGATCTATATTATCCTTCACCACCTTAACTAGCAGTTTCCCTGAACCCTTACGGTAACCTCATTGATACTGGCATAAATCATTACCTTGCATTACCTTTGTTCAAATGAATACCATCTCTACAAAATAGATTCCTTCTACCTAAAAGTGCGAGCCACACTGATAAAAATTTTCCCCCTAGAGTGTTGAAGATTCCCTCACGTCTTGAGTTAATCCACAAGGCTATCAGCATATAATTCCTCCTGTCATGTCTGGGCAGAATTTCAGACACACACACACATTCTGATCTAACTCATGACATTTTTGCAGCATTAGTTTTAGCTATATTTATCCAACAAATGGTCTGGTCATGTTCATTTAATATTGTTAGTCCCCATGAATAATAATGCTCTCTTTACCCCCCCCTTAAAATCAATCTGTTGGTAACACATCAATTGTTGCTCCTGGCAAAGACACTCTGGTTCTGGTTCATTTATCCTTATTACCAAAAATTTTACCCATTTCCCTGACAATAGTCTCCCAATAAAACTCGATCACCTGGACTGTTCTTATCTGAAACCTGAACTAGTGGTGCATCACTTGACAGATCACAAAATACTTTAGTCCCTGATGAGCTCCCAGTTACATTTGTTTCAAAGGCAAGCACTCGTTTGTTCATGATGAGTTCTTTTCATAATGCACCAATTTCTAATTTGAGATTGGTACACTCCTTACATCAGATGTAAAGAAAATAATCATCAGTTGAGCTAGGTTTGTCTACTTGACCAACCTTAGAATACATGCCACAGGCTATACAAATGTTTTTTTTGTTTTCTTTTCTTTTTTTTTGTTATTTGGTTTTTAGGAGTATTAGCAACTAAGGCCATATTGCTCCAGAGATATGCGGTGGTCATTCCCACTGACCTTTCTGCATCCTCCGTATTTGGTGGTTACGAGCTCGAACCTCGGTCTAATCAAGAAGCGTGTGCATGCACTGCTGCTCCTGCCCACCTGGCTACGAAGGCGCCACTATACAAATGATGAACTCATGACTTATGCAGGAAATGCCCACAAGCATTTCTGTCTTGGTTATGATGTCCTTAGACTTTGTATTGTAAGTGGTAAAATTTGAGCTTTAGAAAGATTACAAAATTTAAATTTACAGTATATTGTAGAATTTAATATTACAGAAATTAAACTGTTGACAAAACTTTAACCACCAAAGAATTTAAATTTAAGCTACCAAATGAAAGTTACAAAGTTCCTATCAAAATATTGATAACAAAGGCTACCTGAATATTAAACTGTAGCTGTCCAAATATTTTACACCTTGTTATCCCTGCTGGTAACAACTTTGATAGGATAATCACCTCCTTATACCTGTTTATCATTGACAAAATCCCCATTAGCTGCCCCAGCAGCCCATCTGCACTGCTCAGAGAACTACACATCTGACTGCCCAGTTCCTTTTCATTCTCCACTACTCTGAGTGTGGTACCACACAGTGGTGTATTATTTTGGAATTGCTACTGCCCTTATGCAGTGCCTTGCATTTGTCAATGTTAAACTTCAATTGTCACAGCTCACCCATCTAATTTTTCTAGGTCTTGATACAATAGCATGCTTAGTTCCTCATTAATCATCTTGCCAACATGTATATCATTTACAAAGTTAGACATTAAGCTTGATGTACATTAAGACATTAAGCTTCATCAGTAATTGTTAATAAATTTAGAAAAATGAGGGAAAAAAATTAAGGTTGTAACACTGGAATTCATTGACTTAAAAAACAAAAATATTTGTTTAAAATTTAATGACTACACTTTCTCCAGCTGAAATTATATGAACTTTTTGACCCAGAATAAGTTAAAACTATTAGAAAGGAGCTCACCGAAAATATATTCTTTTTTTTTTTTACTGAATGTTTTGAGTTTCCATTCCAAAAATCTTCCTCTAAGTAATTTCACTATATTTAAACTACAATTTATTAATCAAACAGCATTAAAACATGAATAAGAAACCTGTTTTGTGGTGCCACAAGTGTTGCAAAATCCATAATGCGATCAAAGTTTTCATAAGGAATATTACTGATAGATGAGATAATATATGTTTATATATGAAATGTTAAAATAGTTATGTTTTATGGTCATATACGATGACTTATAATCTACTTAGCCTTTTGATTCTTTTAAATTCTCTTCATTTAAGCAATATCTTATTCAATTTTTCAGAACCAAGAGGTATATAATCGTTTGCAGGAACAGTTTTTTGGTTCTTTAAAAAAATATCATTATGTGAGTCTATTTTCTTCTTTTACTAGTAGTCAATTAATATGCAATATAATTAAATGTTTTATAATTATTTATTAAATATGTTAGTTGAACTGCAGAAGTTAGTTATTGGGTATGTCTTTTTTTTTTTTTATGTCATATCACTTCTGTATCATATATAGGATCAGACTGGCACTATCTGTTCTCATAGATGATGATGCAATTTTTCAATATTTTCATCGGTTTGACTTTATGATGAATGACCTGAACACTTAACTTTCTCAAAAACAGAAATTTGGCCACCTTGGAAATGCAAATACCATTGAAAAGTTTTTCTACCCATAGCATCATCATCACTAAATGCTTGTTTAAGCATTTTGTAAGTCTCTGAAGCTGTTTTCCCAAGTTTATGACAAAATTTGATGCAAATTCACTATTCCTTAATTCACTATTGCCATCTTATTCAGCTACAAAAATTGAAAGACACACTTAAACCCCAATTGCACAATTGCTTAACATCCTATTGGCACAAACCTTGTTACACTAACTCACAATGAAATAGTTCAGTACTACCTAAAGGTGCACTGCTATACTACATGTGGTTAGCACTCTGCACAACCAGTCTAGAAACTTTTGACTTGTGCTTTGTACTACAATAAATGCAAATGCATGCCCCTCTTATACTCTGATGTCAAATCTGTACTTGATCCTAACACATGGGTTGTGTTAGGGTAGCTAAGAATAGAAACAGGTGCAGGTATACTTGCGTGTACACCAATGCTAGGAGTTTAGTAAATAAATTTGATGAATTTGAGGTATTGCTCAAAACATCAAAGGCAGATATTGTTGGGATATCAGAGACGTGGTGTCACACAGATATAAGGGATGCAGAACTGGAATTTGGGAAGTACAATGTCTACAGAAAGGATAGACAGGATAGGAAGGGGGGAGGGGTTATGCTATTAGTTAAGAAACACATAAAAACCAAGGAAGTGAAGCCAGTCGACATCGCTGGACAGTGCAGTGTTGAGTCAGTTTGGTGTGACATAAGCATTGGGAGATCAAAATTGAGAGTAGGAGTGTGCTATAGGCCTAATGACTCCGATGAGTATAATAAGGAACTGTACAGGGAAATAGAGTGGGCCAGTAAATCAGAGAGTCTTATAATGGGAGATTTTAATTTCCCAGATATTGACTGGAATTTGGGGGCTGGTTACTCACACACTAGCAGGGCTTTTGTGGATTTATTGGATGATTGTTTTCTACATCAGCATGTTCGGGAGGCAACTAGAGGGAGTAATACTCTTGATTTGATTATCAGCAGTGATTCTTCATGCATTAAGAATCTGCAGATAAATGAACCACTAGGTGGCAGTGATCACAGTGTGCTGAAGTGGGATTTACTCAAAGAGGTAACTACCATTAGGGGTAAAGGGAAGGGTTATTGCTTCCGTAAAGGTGACTACGATGGACTGAGACAGTATTTAAATTCTATACAGTGGGACCAACTGATGATGTTACCAACAGCAAATTCAAAATGGGAAGCATTCAAAGAACTTATCTTGGAAGCTACTAGGCTTTACATACCAACTAAGAAATATTGTTCAAGGTTTAGGCCAAAATGGATGTCAAATGAGGCATATGGCAGAGAAGAAAAATGCATGGGATACTTACAAATTAACACATGATACAGAAGCCTATGATAGATACAAGTTGATATGCAACCAATTTACAAAGGAGGTTAGGCAGGCAAAGGCAGATTACGAGAAATCCTTGGCAAGGGATGCAAAGAAAAACAGCAAAGAGTTCTTTACTTATGTAAACCCTAGAAGGGGATGAATCAGATTGGTCCACTTGATATTGATGGGTCAACTGTTGATGACCCTGCTCAGGTAGCTAACAAACTAAATGAATATTTTGCATCGACATTCACACATGAGGAGTTATTCAGCGAGGGGAATGACAGAGGTGTATTCAACTCTAGCAGTAAGCTACAGAATCTTGAAATAACTGGGAGTAAAGTGGAGGAGAAACTGTTGAAGATAAACACAAGAAAGGCACCCGGGGTGGATGGGATCTATCCAGTTATATTAAAGGAGGCAGCAAAGGAAGTAAGCAAACCCTTAGCCATAATTATGAGAGCTTCCTTGGACTCAGGGGAGGTACCCATAGACTGGAAATGTGTAAATGTGACCCCAATTCACAAAGGAGGATCAAAGGCTGACACAAGTAATTATAGACCTGTGAGCTTAACTTCTGTTCCAGGAAAATTAATGGAGGCACCGGTTAAAGAAGCACTGCAGGATCATTTAGACAAGACTTCAGTTATAGCTCTGATACAGCATGGTTTTGTTAAGGGGAAGTCTTGCCTGACCAATTTGATTGGATATTATGATGCAGTCACAAAAGAACTGGATGCAGGGAATAGCTTTGATATTATATACTTGGATCTTAGAAAGGCTTTTGATACTGTTGCACATGGAAGACTGCTACACAAATTGGAGCAGTGTGACATTGGAGGCAAATTGCTGCTATGGATAAAGGGGTGGTTGAGGGGGAGAAGACAGAGAGTGGTAATCAATGGACACTGCTCATCATGGACTAATGTTATTAGTGGAGTCCCTCAGGGCTCAGTGTTGGGTCCATTATTGTTTTCTGTATTTATAAATGATATTGATGATGGTATATCAAGCTTAATGTCCAAGTTTGCAGACGATACAAAGGTTGGCAGGGTTGTCAAGGACACTACTGACACTATGCTGCTGCAACAGGATCTGGAAAGGTTGAGCAGATGGGCTGAGAGGTGGCAAATGAAGTTTAACATTGACAAATGTAAAGTACTACACATGGGAAATAGCAACCCCAGAGCAACGTATCAACTCTGTGGTACTACACTGACAGTGGTAGAGAATGAAAGGGACTTGGGGGTGGTTGTGCAGGCAGATATGATATTCTCTGAGCAGTGCAGACGGGCTGCAAGAGTAGCTCATGGTGTATTGTCAATGATATATAGGAATTTTTCTAGCAGGGATAAGGAGGTGATTATTCCCTTGTATAAGGCAATGGTCAGGCCACACCTAGAGTACTGTATACAGGTCTGGAGGCCTCATTTCAAGAAGGATGTAGAGCTGCTGGAACAAGTACAGAGAAGGGCAACAAGATTAGTGAATGGAACAAAGGGGTGCTCTTACGAAGAAAGGCTTAAGTTTTGCAAATTACAGTGTCTGGAGACTAGGCACCAGCGAGGTGATCTGATTGAGGTGTATAAAGCCTTGAATGGTTTGAGCATGCTCAATGCTGATGGGATTCTTCCTCTAGCTCAGAATAATCACCTGAGAGGGCATAAATTCAAATTGAGGAAAGACAGATGTAGGATAGACGTGCGGAAATTTGCCTTTAGCCAGCGCGTGGTTGGTTGGTGGAACAGACTTCCATCCCTTGTAGTGGAGGTTGATAGCCTAAATAAGTTTAAGGCTCAGCTGGACAGGTATTTGGAACGAACAGAGGGGTGAAGTGGAAGTGGGTTTTTTTTTTTTGGCTGATGCTGCATAAGCTTGCTTTCTTGCGTCAAATGCCTTTACTAATGCTAATGCTAATCTCCTGCCATACACTGCATAGCATTTCATGTGAAATTGAAGAGATTGCTTCAGTTATTCTTGGCTGTAATGTTGGCAAATCAGTTGGCAAAACTGTTATTGTGAATACCTTATCCTTATCATAATCCCAAAAGAAAAAACCAAGTGGAATTACTTGAGGTGGGCCATTGTATTAAAAAAAAAAAAAAAAAAAATTGCTTATATTCCTCCAGTTGTGGAACACATAATTCTCTAAAAGGTCAAGATAGACTGTTTCATTAATTGATGTTGCTGAAGTAAAAAATGGACCAGTAATCTGGTCACGATGAAGCCCTCACCACACTTCATCTTTCAGATTATGACACATTTTCACATGCAGTATGTGGGTTCCCAAAACAGCACACTTTTTTGAGAAACTGTCTTCTTCGATTCATTCAAGCATAAAGGGGCTTAAGGGAAACATTCAAGGAATTAATCGTGAATGTTACTAAAAGTTTCATACCTATTAAGAAATGTTGTTCAAGGTTTAGGCCAAAATGGTTATCAAATGAACTAATGAGACTTGTGACAGAGAAGAAAAATGCATGGGATGCATATAAATTATCAAGCGACTCAGAAGCCTATGGCAGATATAAGCTAGTCTGTAATCAGGTCACAAAGGAGGTTAGGCAGGCTAAGGCAGATTACAAGAAATCTTTGGCAAAAGATACTAAGAAAAACAGCCAGGATTTCTTTACTTATATAAACTCCAAAGGAAGGGGATGAATCTGATTGGTCCACTTGATATCGATGGTTCGACTGTTGATGTTCCTGCTCAGATAGCAAACAAGCTGAATGAGTATTTTGCATCTACATTCACACCATGAGGAGTTATTAAGGTTTGAAAATGGCAGAAGGTTATCAAATTGTAGCAGGGTGCTTAATGATTTTGTAATAACTGAGAGCAAAGTGCAGGAGAAATTGTTGAAGTTAAACATAAGAAAGGCACCTGGGGTGGATGGGATCTATCCAGTTATATTAAAGGAGGCAGCAAAGCAACTAAGCAAACCCTTAGCCATAATTATGAGAGCATCCTTAGACTCAGGAGAGGTCCCCACGGACTGGAGATGTGCAAATGTATCCCCAATTCACAAAGGGGGATCGAAGGGTGACACGAGTAATTACGGACCAGTTAGTTTAACTTCTGTTCCGGGTAAAATAATGGAGTCACTGTTTAAAGATGCATTGCAGGATCATCTAGACAAGACTGCAGCAATAATTCAGACACAGCATGGGTTTGTTAAGGGAAAGTCTTGTCTGACAAATTTGATAGGATATTATGATGTGGTTACAAAGGAACTGGATGCAAAAAATAATTTTGATATCATATGTTTGGATTTCAGGAAAGCTTTTGACACTGTTGCGCATGGAAGACTATTGTACAAATTGGAGCAGAATTGTATTAAGGGTAAGTTGCTACAATGGATAAAGGATGGTTGAGTGGGAGAAGACAGAGGGTGGTAATTAATGGGTGCTGCTCTTCGTGGACTAATGTTATTAGTGGAGTCCTACAGGGTTCGGTGTTGGGTCCTCTGTTATTTTGTATATTTATCAATGATATTGATGAAGGTATATCAGGCTTAGTGTCGAAGTTTGCAGATGATACAAAGGTTGGCAGGGTTGTTAATGACAGTAATCGCAGTGTGCTACTGCAACAGGATCTAGATAATTTGGGCAAATGGGCTAAGAAGTGGCAACTGAAGTTTAACCTTGACAAATGCAAAGTACTGCATATGGGTAGAAGTAACCCCAGAGAAACGTACCAACTGTGTGGTACTACACTCAAGGTGGTAGAAAATGAAAAAGACCTGGGAGTAATTGTGCAGTCAGATATCAAGTTTTCTGAGCAATGCAGACAGGCTGACGGAACAAGTCATGGGGTTTTGTCAATGATATATAGAAATTTTGCTAGCAGGGAAAAGGAGGTGATTGTCCCTCTGTATAAGGCAGTGGTCAGGCCACACCTTGAGTACTGCATACAGGTCCGGAGGCCTCATTTTAGGAAGGATGTAGATTTGCTTGAGGGTGTACAGAGAAGGGCAACAAGATTGGTGAGGGGAATGAAGGGATCCACTTACCAAGAGAGGCTTAAGTTCTGCAAATTGCAGTGGCTGGAGACTAGGCACCTGTGCGGTGATCTGATTGGGGTGTATAAGGCCTTGAATGGATTGAGCACGCTGAATTCTGATGGGATCTTTCCACTTGTTCAGATTACAAACCTAAGAGGACATAAATCCAAATTAAGAAAAGACAGATGTAGAATAGATGTGCAGAAATTTGCCTTTAGCCAGTGGGTGGGCAAGTGCTGGAACAAACTTCTATCTGTCGTTGTGGAAGTTGATAGGTTAAATAAATTTAAATAGGAACTGGACATGCATTTGTAGGGAATGGTGTAATTTTTTTTTTTTTTTTTTTTTTTTTTGGCTGATGCTGCATAAGCTCATACACTTGCTTTCTTACATCACATGCCACTACTATTACTACTACTACTACAGCATTGTCAAAGCGTACAATTCACATTCTGGCCTGTCTGTTGGTATTAACTCCTGCACTATGAACTTTATAGGCAAATAATTGAAGCCCAACAGTATTGATGCATTATTTGACTTTTTGCATTATTCTTTGTAATGGTGAATACTACATCTCTTATTTCATATCAAATGAAAAGTTATGGACTTGTTTTTTTTAATAATAAAGGTTTTTTTTTTTTTCCCCTTTCAGACACCCTATATACTATTAGGGTACTGCATATAAGAGAAAGATTATGGAACATGGGGTTATTTCTCAACCAGGGGGCCTGCATTCTTTATTATTGAATCCACAAGCTGTTAATGACATTTATTATTGTTGCTTACTGGATTTTTTTTTTTTTTTAATGTGCGAATGCGATTAAAACTACATTAAATCATCCTCCCTTTCTTCTTATAATATTAAATTTAAGCTGGACATTCTCTGGTGTATTTTCACTTAATTATGGTAACTTCTTGGTGATGTGTATCAATAAGTATTTTCACACAGAGTATACCATTACTTTGGTGTTAAAATACCTATATTTGTAATATATATAGTACATTCAAGAAGTTCTCAAACTGGCCACACAGTGCTATAGTTGATATATGCAGCACAGTTTTCTCTTGTTACACTGCAAGTTTCAGCCTGCATCAATACATCATTTGTTAATCTTTCTATACATATTTTATTACTGTATGCATTTGAAGTGCATTTATTTTTATTACAGTTTCTGAGTGCATTCTTGGGCTTCAGTCGAATGCATTATGAATGCAATGGAACACGTATTCTTGAGCTTGAATGGAATGCGTGTGTTCTTGGGCTTCAGTGGAATGCATTAGCATTAGTAGAGGCATATGATGCAAGAAAGCAAGCTTATGCAGCACCAGCCAAAATAAAAAAAAAAAAAAACCCCACTCCCATTTCACCCCTCCGTTCGTTCAAAATACCTGTCCAGCTGAGCCTTAAATTTATTTAGGCTATCAACTTCCACAACAAGGGATGGAAGTCTGTTCCACCAACCAACTACCTGCTGGCTAAAGGCAAATTTCCACATATCTATCCTACATCTGTCTTTCCCCAATTTGAATTTATGCCCTCTCAGGTGATGATCATCGGCATTGAGCATGCTCAAACCATTCAAGGCTTTTATACACCTCCATCAGATCACCTCGTCAGTGCCTAGTCTCCAGACACGGTAATTTGCAAAACTTAAGCCTTTCTTCATAAGAGCAACCCTTTGTTCCATTCACTAATCTTGTTGCCCTTCTCTGTACTCGTTCCAGCAGCTCTACATCCTTCTTGAAATGAGGCCTCCAGACCTGTATACAGTACTCAAGGTGTGGCCTGACCATTGCCTTATACAAGGGAATAATCACCTCCTTATCCCTGCTAGAAACATTCCTGTATATCATTGACAAGACACCATGAGCTACTCTTGCAGCCCGTCTGCACTGCTCAGAGAACTTCATATCTGCCTGCACAATTACCCCCAGGTCGTTTTCATTCTCTACCACTGTCAGTGTAGTACCACAGAGTTGATACGTTGCTCTGGGGTTGCTGTTTCCCATATGTAGTACTTTACATTTGTCAATGTTAAATTTCATTTGCCACCTCTCAGCCCATCTGCTCAACCTTTCCAGATCCTGTTGCAGCAGCATAGCATCAGTAGTGTCCTTAACAACCCTGCCAACCTTTGTATCGTGTGCAAACTTGGACATTAAGCTTGATATACCATCATCAATATCATTTATAAATACAGAAAACAATAATGGACCCAACACTGAACCCTGAGGGACTATACTAATAACAAGTCCACAATGAGCAGTGTCCATTGATTACTACTCTCTGTCTTCTCCCCCTCAACCATCCCTTTATCCATAGCAGCAATTTGCCTCCAATGCCACGCTGCTCCAATTTGTGCAGCAGTCTTCCATGTGCAACAGTATCAAAAGCCTTTCTAAGATCCAAATATATAATATCAAAGTTATTCCCTGCATCCAGTTCTTTTGTGACTGCATCATAGTATCCAATCAAATTGGTCAGGCAAGACTTTCCCTTAACAAAACCATGCTGTGTCCGAGCTATAACTGAAGTCTTGTCTAGATGATCCTGCAGTGCTTCTTTAATCAGTGCCTCCATTAATTTTCCTGGAACAGAAGTTAAACTCACAAGTCTATAATTACTTGTGTCACTCTTTGATCCTTCTTTGTGAATTGGGGTCACATTTGCACATTTCCAGTCCACAGGTACCTCCCTTGAGTCCAAGGAAGCTCTCATGATGCAAGGCACCACCTTCGGATTTTAAAGTAATACACAATTTTTAATATTTTTAATCTGTATACACTTATTACGCCTTTTTCCATAATATTGATATACAAGTATACGTTCAAATGCAGCAACTAATAAATTTTACTCATACACGCCAGTCACGAGATCTTATTCTCAATAATCCGTGCAGTGGTAAACTAAAGTCTGCTGTACTTTATTATTACCATATTTATGTTGGTAATGTCTTACTGTGTGTTTAATTTATCAATTAAACTTTATTATACTTATGTATGTACAAGAAAATCACATATATGGGGTCAGCAGATGTTTGCTTATATCCACGGTAGGTCTTGGAATGTATCCATCATGGATACAGGGATCTTACTGTATATAAATTAAATATGCATCACTGGTCAGCTGACTCCCCACATTTATATAGTTGGGAAGCCAATTGACTAACCATTACTTTATAATGAAACTCGTTCAATACATTGCTTTATTATTATTATTATTATTATTATTATTATTATTATTATTAATAGCCATGTGGTGCAAGGAAGCCTGAGGCTTATGCTGCACCAGGAAAAAAAAAAAGTTCCCGAGTTACCCTGAGAGAGAGAGAGAGTCAAAAGTAGAAGGGAATCACCAAGAAAGAGAAGAATTTTGAGTGTCACTACTGAATTTTTCAAGTAATAGAAAGTTTACATTCTCTAAACTGAAATTGGACATAATGCCATCTAATTGTCTCATTAATTTTATTATAAGGTTATAAACAACAAATCCTAATTATAAAACAAAAAAGTGCATATCTATACACATGTCTGTGTTGCTTGCTTGCTTACTTATAACTAACAAACGATTAGGAGATCTGACTTTTGCCAAAATCAGAGACAAGTTCTGGTAATATAAGAATAGGTTTGGACAGAATTATTTTCCTGTTCATCGAAAACTTGTTGACAGAATGAAAAGTATGAATGTCTTATATTTCCAATCATTGGCAACCAAGCACTGTATTGCAAACATATATCATTATTGCATTGCCTAATAATGCATTTTGATTAATTTGATTAGAGGAACACTACATTCCCATCTGCTATCTTGAACCAATGTGATAAATGGGAGTGCTGGATTGCAGACCAGCTAGTCTCCCTATACATTAAAAAAGTTTTTCTCCTAGTGATATTTATTTGAACCAGTGGAGGAAGAGAGTGAGGCAATTACGTCACTACAAATGCAATTAATTATTGACAACTGCCTCCATAACATTCACCAACCTTGTGCACTTGATTCACTGTCTAACATTTGATGTTCCTTTGTAATTTTTTTTGTATATTAATGAATATTGTATATTTTAAAATATTTGTATAGTTTGTAAATATTTTAGTTAAATATTTTAGTGCTGCTCTTTTGGATGCAACAATATTGCTCATGCATTATGGAACCCAAAGCAAAAGGTCTTTTCCTAAGTGACCTATGCAAACGCAGGTAAATAAATACATTGTGATATTTATTTGATCTTGAGAATGCCACGCACTACAAATGCACAGGTAAATAATTACATAGGTCATTTCCTGATTAGATATTGATCATAGTGGACATAGAGTTTTTTGTCTGGCGGCACCGTAGGTCTACCCCAATTCTATGTTTTTATTCTGTGTAGAATACAATACTCAGCATAAGTCCAGGGTGTGTGTTAGTATATTTTGTGAAGTATTAGTGTGGGTTGTGTTGTTCCTCTGGCCACTTAGCCTGGGAGCCTGTGAAGAGCCACTAACACCCCCAGTTTCTGTCACTGCCCCAGGAAGACAGGCCAGGACACATTAGGAAAGAAGAAAGCTCTGGAGGGGCAAACCCTGGGGTAGCCTAGGCATCTAGGGAGAGCAAAAAAAAAAAAAAAAAAGAAAAAAAAAAATTTTCATTGGAAAGGAGATAATGGGGAGATAGGAAGAGGGTAGGATAAAAGGGATAGAGAACAGAAGGGGGCTAGTTAGTTATTTAGTTTTTAGGAGCATTAGCAACTAAGGCCATATTGCTCCGGGGATATGCGGTGGTCATTCCCTGACCTTTCCGCATCCTCCGTATTTGGTGTTCACAGGCTCGAACCCCAGTCTGATCAAGAAGCGTGTGCTACGCACTGCTGCACCTGCCCACCTGGCTACAGAGGTGCCCCGGAAGAGGGGGCAGAAGTTGAGGCATTCTTCTGATTTAAAAGGGGAGATAGTAAGGGGACCCATGGTATAGAGTGCCCACCTGGTTCAGAGGGTGGGAGTTGAAAGTTATGTTTGTTATTTGGTTTTTAGGAGCATTAGCAACTAAGGCCATATTGCTCCAGGATATGCGGTGGTCATTCCCTGACCTTTCCGCATCCTCCATATTTGGTGGTGATGGGCTCGAACTCCTGTCTAATCAAGAAGCGTGTGTTACGCACTGCTGCTCCTTCCCACCTGGCTACGGAGGCACCAGAGAGTTGAAAGTGGGTGGTGGGGTGAGCCACCAGGCAAAAGAGGGTAGGGACCACACAGGGTGGGGGAAGGGGATTGGGTATAGGAGACTGACCCACCCCAGGTGGTAGGAATAAAAGAACATAGGGAAAGAGATTCCTATGGTGGCACCTCCAGGTGGGCAAGAGTGGCAGTGCGTAGCACACGCTTCTTGATTAGACTGGGGTTTGAGCCCATGACCACCAAATACGGAGGATGCGGAAAGGTTAGGGAATGTAGCCAGGTGGGCAAGAGTGGCAGTGCGTAGCACACGCTTCTTGATTAGACTGGGGTTTGAGCCCATGACCACCAAATACGGAGGATGCGGAAAGGTTAGGGAATATATCCCCGGAGCAATATGGCCTTAGTTGCTAATGCTCCTAAAAACCAAACAACAACAACAACATTCCTATGGTGGAGCATTCTTTTTGCAGCTCTGTCCCACACTGACCTGGGGGTAACCCTAATGGCCAGTGTCAGCATCCCACATGATTACAGCTAGAAAAAGCTACAGCATGGTGTCAGCTTGGATACCATGAAGCCCCTGAAGGCCTGCACAGCCATCAGTCTGTCCGGTGAAGAGGCTAAAATAGAACATGCAATTAATAATAACTTTCATTCACTCAACGTTTACACAATTTTACTTTTTATAATTTTTTCTTACACTTCCTATTTTCTTTTATATATTAGATTAGATATCAATCAGTGCGTTTTGATAGGTGTGTCTTTTATGTAGAAAAGATTTGACTTACTCCGTCATACCTCTACATATTATGTAGAAAAGCATGTGCAGGGGTTGGCAAGCAAAGGAAGCAGGGAGCAGAGCCCCCTAGTTTTATTATAAGACAATTAGTTATTATAAGCTCCTTGTTAATGAAAGCCTAGTTATTAGATGAAAAAATTTGTGTATTATTGTGAAATCCAAATAAAATATTCATTTAATTTCTATATCTATTTGATGATATTTTACCATAGATATATCCAAGGTTAGCTGCAGTTAAAGGAGCACAGTGTTCCAAAACTGGTAAGCCATTTTTGTGAATTACATAATTTTGAACCTCTAGTATTTACCCAGAGTGAGGATACAAATCCAAAGTACATGATTAATTAATAAACATTGGTAGGTAATAAATATACCGTTATATTTACATAATGCTCAGAATAATCTTTATATTTAAGTTATATTTACATAATGCTCAGAATAATCACCTGAGAGGGCATAAATTCAAATTGAGGAAAGACAGATGTAGGATGGATGTGCGGAAGTTTGCCTTTAGCCAACGGGTAGTTGGTTGGTGGAACAGACTTCCATCCTTTGTTGTGGAAGTTGATAGCCTAAATAAATTTAAGGCTGAGCTGGAGAGGTATTTGGAACGAATGGAGGGGTGAAATGAGAGCGGTTTTTTTTTTTTTTTTTTTTTTTTTTGGCTGATGCTGCATAAGCTTGCTTTCTTGCATCATATGCCTCTACTAATGCTAATGCTAAAAAATAATTTCATTTCTTCTTTTCTGACATTTAGTCTTTTCATAAATTCAATGTTCCCTGAGTTTGTTACTAGTCTCTCCCAGGATTCCTTTTTATTTTTTCTTATGAGAGTGGTATAAGCATTTCATGCCTCTCTCTATACAGGTTTCTGAGTGCATTCACCTCCCGCTCGGGCCAAGTTCTTCTTGCCCTTTGGAAGTTTGCTCTTCTGGTCTGGACTTCCTTGTGAAGCTGTTGAAGTTCTTGGTTCCACCAAGGTACAGCCCCAGGTTTGGGCCTTCGCTGTTTGATTGAGGTGTTTGCAGCCTCTGTTATAATTTCAGTGATGGTCCTTTGAAGTTCATCAGGGTTGCCAGGCATTTTGATTTCTTGCATCTTTCTGTTTTTGTTATCTGTGAAGGTTTTCTGGAACAGGTCCCAGTTTTCAACGCATAGCATTGGGGCATTCTTTTGTTGAGTTGGAATGTCAGGGCCCTATGGTCTGAAGTGTCCAGGCATCCTGGACCAACCAGTCTGTGATGTTTCCTGCTATGTTTCAAATGGCAAGAGAGACATCTATTGTAGCCTCCTATCAGAGGTTGCAAATAGTTGCCAGCTGGTATGGTTTAATGAGGACTGTGATGGATGAGCTCATAATAAATTCCTCCAGTCTCTGGCCATTCCCAACACCTTGCCTGTCAGGGGTATGGCTGTGCCAGGCTGGGGATCTACAATTTGCATCCACTCCAATGATAATTCTTTACCCTCTTAGTAAGTTGGTAGCATGTTGGAGGTATCTGGTGGCTGTGGTGAGGTCTTCACCAGGTCTGCAATATAGCGAGATTATGTAGAGAGCATAATTTGAGCACAGGCTGCCCAGTCTGTGCACAGGTGGGCGACTTTGATTGCAGTGATGTCAGGATTTCTAATTAGGATTTCAGCCCACAGGGTGGTGTCATCTGCTTGTGTTAGTTTGTAGTCGAGGGAGTACCCTCTGACTAGTTTGGAGTGGTATATGGCTCTTGTTATATGATTACATCTGCATTAATTTCATCAACCTTGAGCCTGACTTGGTCGGTTATGACCCTTTCCCGTTGTGCATTCATTTGGATGAATTTGATTTTTGTGGTATTATAGTGGTTATGGTGTGCTCCCATAATTGATTCTAGCTTGGTTTAAACCCTTGTTTTTGACATAAATAAGACATTTATTGTCATGAACTGAGTGTGAAGCATCCAACTTCTGAATCTTACAGTTGGCACATGTTGGTTCCTTGTCTTTCTTTGGGCAGTCTGTAGTCATGGCCTTTGTCGGTGCAGTGACCACAGGTTGGGGTGTTTTGGTTGCAGGTGTGGGTAATGTGGCCAGACTTGCAGCATCTGTAACGTTTTGTAACTGCTGTATGTTCATGGAATCTATGGCTGCTCCAGCTGATGAAGATCCACATTTGCTTTGCTAGGATCTTCCACACTGTGGGGCTGAGCTCAACAGCCCAGTTCCTTGTGTTTTCTGTCGCCAGTTTGATAGCAAATCTAGGCATTATTTGTTCTTTGATGTCAGTTTCCGGTAGGGATTTCTGTAGGTTCCTGGTGTATATTTCTGAGGCTAGGTTTTCTGGTGTCATACTGGCAACCAGGCCATAGATGTTAATGGAGGGTCCTTTCCTTTTTGGTTCCTTCACTTTTAACCCTATGCTTGTTATCTTGGGGTTGGTTATTATTTGGGTAACTTCCTCTTTGGTTTCGGTCTCCACGACTATGCCCGGGTTCCTAGTTTTCCTTATTGTTTTAATCCTTGTTGACTTCAAATCATTAGCTAGTTCCTGAATGAATTGTGTCTTGATATTTTCGCTGGAGGTATTATCATCTGTGGTAAGCAGTCTCAGGACAACAATGGTCGGGGTAGGTAGCAGGGTTTTCCTTGAGGCTGGTTGGCTTTTTATTTGTGAGTTTTCCATTGTATTTGGTGGTTTCCTCAGCGTTTCTGCATATGTGGGTGCACACTGTAGCATTTTGTTTGCTCCACACTCCATGTAAGCTTGAAGTTTAGCCGTTGCTTTCTCACTGCCAAGATAGGTGGAATTGGTGGAATTCACCTGGAATTGATGAAATCCCAGCAGAATTAATTAAAGCTACAGGTGTGAAGGGCGCCGAGTTTTTTCATAAAATGATTGTAAAAATTTGAGAAATGGGACGGTGGCCATCAGATTGGAAGAAATCAATTTTCATCCCCTTACCTTTCATCCCCTTACAAAAAAATGAGATGTGAAAATTTGCTCAAATTACAGGACTATTAGCCTAATTTCTCACACTAGCAAAATTCTTCTTAAAATCATATTGAACAGAATCTCAAGAAAACTTGAAGAAGAAATGCCAGAAGAGCAAGCAGGTTTCAGAAGGGGTAGAGGAACCAGAGATCAGATCAGATCTTAAGCCAACAACTGATTATTGAAAAATGCAAAGAATTCAACGTTCCAGTCGTTTTGTGTTTTATAGATTATGCAAAAGCATTTGATTGTGTTCGACATGAGAAACTATGGGAAACAATGACTATTATGGGTTTCCCAATCCACATAATTCAGCTGATTAAGCTACTATACTAGGAACAGGAAGGAACTGTGAGAACGAACGTGAGAAACACAGACTTTTTCGCAATAGGTAACGATGTCAGGCAGGGCTGTATTTTGTCACCTCACCCTTTTAATCTTTATGCCGAAGATATCATGCATGAAGCTTTGGAACATTTAGAGACTGGCATCAAAATTGGAGGAGACTGAAGATAAACAACCTTTGTTATGCAGATGATACTGTGCTAATTTGTAATTCTAAGGATTATCTTAAAGAAACTCTGAGCAGATTGTGTGAAGCAAGTAAGAATAAAGAATTGTTTCTAAATGTGTATAAAACTAAAATTATGGTTGGTGATAGTCTCAATTCCAGTAAAGTGAAGGTTAATTGGGCAAGATATTGAAGAAGTTGATGAATTTGATTACTTAGGGTCAAGAATAAATAAAAATAGTGACTGCTCAAACGATGTAAAGAGACATCAGGCAATTGCTAAAACGTTAGTCGCTGATCTGATAAAATTATGAAGAGATCATAATCTGCCCCTAAAGACGAAGCTGAGAATCATTGATTCATTCATTTTTCCAGTTGCTACTTATGGATATGAAGGATGGAATCTGAAAAGAGTTGACAAGAAGAAAATTGAAGCATTTGAAATGTGGTATTACAGGAGAACGCTGCGTATTGCTTTCTTGGATCGAAGAACAAATTAGTGGGTATTGAATAAAATTGGCAGGCCTAAAATTCTTCTTCATAGCATCAACAAAAGAAAATTCAAGTTTTTTGGTCATATAATAAGAAGGGAAAACTTTCTGTTGAAGAATATAATGGAAGGAAAAACCGAGAGGAAGAGGTGCAGAGGAAGACCTGCAACTAGGTGGAAGGGTGGGATCAGTGAACTTCTGGCCATGACACTTTGTGATGCTGCTCATATAGCACACGATTGATGCAGTTGGAGGAATTTGTTGGTGGCCACAACAGCTCCTCAGGGAGCTATGTGACTGGAAGAAGACTCCTCGTTAACTTGAGAGGAAGAAGGCAACATAGGAAAAGTGTCCAATGACTCATTCGGCCAATCCGAATTCATTATGGTCTTAAAGATTTTAATTTTATATTAATTTTGAGATGTTTTGTAGATTTTTAGCCCAATTTTATGCAATGTTATGAATTTTAAAACTAATTAGGCTTAGCAATCAGAGAATCTTGTGGAAAGTTACATTAGAGTAAGATATACAAGTTTTTAAGCCATTCTTCAAATTCTAGTCAATTCTAGCAATCACTATGGCTCCCGTAGCTTGGAAATAGGGTGTCAGCTAGAAGTAGCAGGGAGAAAAGTGCTTAGTAGTAGGAGGAGAACAATAGCCCAAGTGGATGAGTAATTGCCTTCAAGCATTCAACAGTCAACATTGTTTGTGTCTTTGTCTGATAGTAGGTGGTAAGAGAAGTGATTCGATGAGTATCGCTGTGCATATGGAAGTTATTCTAAAAATTTTAAATAAAATGTACTTAACTTGGGAGTCTTAATTCCATTGTCATCTCGATAGCTTCTAGAGACTTTGGACAGCTGCTGTGACATATTAATAAGTTGGCAGGTTTCAGTAAACCATTATTTTTGACAATAAAACACAGAGCTGTATAAATTGTATAGGTTTTACTTCTTTTTAGCCATTTCTGACCCTCTGCTGGGCAAAGGCCTTTCCCAGAACCTTCCATCTTTTTCTATCCCATGCCGTGGTTGGCCAGTTTCCTCCTGCAGGGTTTTACAGGCACCATTAAATTGTAAAATGTTTTAGCTCTTAATTTGTGGAATTAACGCTTTAGCTATTAAAGCTAAAGGGATTAATTCTTAATCCTTTTAGCTCTTAATTTGTGCTTTCTACAGCATCAGCTCTATTGCCTAAAGGCCAGAGGTGTGAACAATGCATACCCAGGTCTCTCGAAATCAGTTCGTTATACGGAAATTTTCTTCGTTGCACGGAAACTACTTTCAATGTAATGACCAAGGGAATATCAAAAAAGTTCGCTACATAGAAAATTTTGCTATATGAAAGTTTGTTAAAGAGAGGTCCGACTGTATATATTATAGACACATTGTATAGTATGAAATTTCTTCCTAGAAAAGAAATATCACATTCTGTTATTTACAAAAGTTTATCACTGAATATATCAAAAATGACAAGTATAGTAGCTGGTTCCCCTCTCAGAGAAAAATGTTTAATTTTGCAAGTATCCTGTGTGCAACCGAATGTATTGAATGTATTTTTTATTGCATCTCTAATTGAAGCAAGATAGAAGAGAAACTGATCTTCTGCTCCAGTGGTCTTCAAAGTGGGATGCACGCACCTATAGGGCAGCGCGAGATAATCTGCAATAAATCAATATTTATTAATTATGAAAACTTTAGTTTTTCGAAACATAATTGAAAATAAAAATTATAAATAAATGTTTTTTTAAATACTTTATTATGAGGCTTTGTTTGATCGTGCGGCTTTATTTGATCATGCCATCGATCATACACATTCAAGTACATGCATTTTGTACTTGAACTTTGATTTAATTTTGTTTTGTATTTTTTTATTTGTGATCTTTTGAAATTATATGTGATTTTAGATATAATGCCTTCCATGTAAATGATTTATAAATAAAAAAAACTTATATATTAAATTTAAATGGGGTGCATGCTAGTCCTTTTAAATAAAATAAAGGTGCACGACCAAAAAAGTTTGGAGACCACTGTTCTACACTACTCTTGGATAACTACCATTTATAAAAATTTATTCGTCTAATTGAAGAAATATATTGCAGAAGAGAATAGAATAGCCCAGTGGTTCACACTTTGGAAACCATTGCAGCTGGTTTCACTCTGTGCAGTATAAAGTTTCTGTAGTGTCTATTGTGAAATTTGTATTTTTTTCTAAACTTCATTTTTGTGTCTCTCTTGGCAAGGGCTGTGTCCAAAACTGTGAAATAACAAGGTACAATATGCCGAGTTTGCACTGTATCAGTGTTATGTCATATAACATTGATATTTGCACTGTCCAGTCAAACATTAAGACCACCTGCCTAATAGTGGGTATGACCTCCTCTTGCTGGAAATACCATCGCCACACAGCAAGGTATGGACTCTATACAGCCTCTGAATTTTGCAGGAAGCATGTCACCAGATTGCATCCCATAGATCTGCAGTAGTCTGTGGTGGAAGATCATGCCATCAATGCTGGATCTGTGTATTCACATAATCCCAGAGGTGTTCTGTGGAATTCAATATTGGCAAATTCAGCAATCAACGTATCAACTGGAAGTTGCTTTCATGTTCGGCAAACCACTCTCAACCAGTATTGGCAGTGTGACAGTATACTTTATCCAGCTGAAATACACTTGTACCATCTAGGAAGATAGTCCTCATGAAAGAGTGTTCCTGATAAGCCACAACAGATAGGTAGTTTTTAGCATTCAGAGTAGGAGTATGAGGGCTCCCAGAAATTGTCATGAAAACATCCTCCATACCAAAACACTGCCACCACTTACCTGTTTCTGTACCAAGATATAAGTGATTTTCTCTCTGCAGTTTGTTGCCATACCCTCCACCTACCATCCACATGGCATAGCAGGAAACATGATTCACTAGCAAGGCAACTTTTTTTCTAGTCATCAGTGGCAGGGCTGTGCAAATGGGGGGTGCATTGGATGTGGTGCACCAGGGCCCCAATTGAGGGAGCCATTGTCTCAAAATAAATAAACCAAGCCCCTTAACCCCTTTTGCATCTGGGCCCCCAAGTACCTTTGCATGGCCTTGATCAGTGGTCAAATGATGCCATTAAGATATAAACTTTAGGCATCATTAATGATGGTTGGCTGTAAGCATAGATACCTTGATTGGGTGCCTACTCTGAATGCCTATACAGAGAAAGGTTCGTTGCAGTGCGGTCTTAGAAACACTGCTGGTCATCCCCTGGTTAAAGCCCATGATCAGCCACTGCACCATTTGCCAGCTGTCAGCTCGCACAAGGCAGAACAGTCTACATTCGCCACAACAATCACTGAAGCATGGGTGTCTGCCATTGGCCTGGAAACTGCTCTGCCCACTTGGACAGAACAGTATCTGGGTGAAGTTGTTGGGTACCAGCTAAAGAGTTGCAGTACTAGTATTAGCCAAATAGTGCAAGAAAGCACAGGCTTTTGATGCACCAGCCAAAAAAAATGATACAAATTACACTTCCCTTCTTGTGAAGGTAACTCCAGTTGACCTTTTGAGTTTCTTCAAACTTTCAGCCTCAACTACCTGCAGTTGCAACTTTCCAGTTATCAACAGCTCGCTGGCTAAAACAAACTTCTTACAGTCTTGGCTAAACCTCTTTCCCTTTAATCTGAATTTATGGTCCCTGGTACTAGAATTTTAGGCGCCTCCGTAGCCAGGTGGGAAGGAGCAACAGTGCGTAGCACACACTTCTTGATTAGACCGGGGTTCAAGCCCGTCACCACCAAATACGGAGGATGTGGAAAGGTCAAGGGAATGACCACCGCATATTCCCGGAGCAATATGGCCTTAGTTGCTGATGCTCCTAAAAACCAAATAACAAACAAACAACTAGAATTTTCTAACCTCTCAGGGCCTTATCAGTTCCCCTTTGAGGTATCTGGTTGCCAAGAGAAGAAGAAATCCTCTACTGTTTTTGATTCAGTGGCACCAAGTGTATAATTTATTGTCCATGTGTAACACCTTGCATTTTGCTACATTAAAACTTAGCTGCCACTTTTCTGACCATTCTTGAAGCCTGTTCAAGTCATCCTGAAGGAGCATGATCAGCCACTCCACCATTTGGCATAAAGATTAGAAGTCATTAATGATCAGTGCTTGGCACTGATCATTAATGACTTCTAATCTAATAATAAAATAGCAAATGCTTAAAAAAGCGGTACTCACCTTGAATAAATCTGCATGGTTTAATTAAAAAGGGTTGGTTAATATTTAGGATGAATAGTTGAGTTAAAAAGACTAAGGGAGGGACGAAAAAATATAAAGTGTTATTTCGGAAATTAGAATAAGCAATTGATAAGGTATAATATAATATACCTTATCAATTGCCAGCCAAACTGCGACACCTGCTACATTGGAAGCACTACTACAAAATATGGCTCATCCAAAACCTCTAATACCCATGCATACTACCACCATTACAGTCTTACGACTAACCAAACCGTTACAGAACTCACAACACACTCTGAAACCCATAACCACACCCCTCTCATCAATTCTGCCATTTCTATTATTAAACTCAAATCCAGCTATAAGATTCTTCAATATGAAGCACTAGCCATTGAATGGTATCGACACCATTCCAATCTTAAAGTCTTAAACACTAAACTTCCCTTCAACCTTTCACCGATTTGGAACCTCTCGCGGTTGAGGTTACCGCATGTCAAAAAGTGCATCACAAGAGTATAAATAATTTCTTAAATATCGCACACGTTCCCTACCCACTCAATTGCCAACTGAAGACGTTGTAATCCAACGAAAGTCCCCGTAATGACTATTGCCTCACTACATTATTTATTTAACTTCAACTATTTTTCCCTACTTTAATGACAACCAAGGATTAGATGTGTACACACCTGCTTCCTTGCACTTATTCTAATTTCTGAAATAACACTTTATATTTTTTCGTCCCTCCCTTAGTCTTTTTAACTCAACTATTCATCCTAAATATTAACCAACCCTTTTTAATTAAACCATGCAGATTTATTCAAGGTGAGTACTGCTTTTTTAAGCATTTGCTATTTTATTATTAGTCCATCTACATGGTATTTTAAGATATCTAAAGCCTTGCATTGACTTCTAATCTTTATGTTGCCTGCATAATTTTGACATTATGCCTTCTATCCCTTCATCGACGTTGTTTATGAAAATCGGAAACAACAGTGGTCCAAGAACTAATCTTTGAGGGACCCCACTTCTGACGTTACACCAATCAGAATATAATATAATAAATAATACAGAAACAGATCACAAGATTTGCAGCTTTCATAATACTGCCACCTCCTTCAGCTGGTACCCAACAATCATCCCTTTTTTTAAATCCATCAGATCATGTTTCTCGTCCATATTGATCAAGTACTTCTTATGAAGAGCATGCCAGAAACCTGCAGTATCACATTTACTGGTGCTCATCACAATATATATGCCACCAGGTGGGGGGAATGGCCGATTGCTAAAACATGAGCGTGGTCACAATATTTTCACTAGACAGAGTATGATGAAATGCTATGAAACTAATTAATTCTATAATACCCTTGTAACCAAAAGGAAGTTTGTCAGCATATTGTCTAATAGATGTCACATAATCATGAAAATAAAAAAAAATTAACTCTAAATTCATTTATTTTTACATTATTATACTGAATCTGAAGAGAAACTATCATCAGAGCAGGTTTCATATTATCCTTGAGAGTAATATGAAATTTGCTTAAAAATAGGATGAACCATCTTTTTTTTTTTTTTTTTTTTTGCTCAAATAATTTATACACTACAGTGATATAAATATGATAAATTGCAGTTTGATTTTGAATAACCTTAGTAAATATATTTCACAATTGCTTTTCATGTTTTTTTTTTTTTTTTTTTCAGATAATCCTGCAACAGTTTCACTTTTATTGAATTCCAAAACCAATCTTTCACAATTAGGAGATATGGGTAAATATGTGTAATTATGTTACCATAGTGTAATCAACATACACACAGCTTCAAAAAAAAAAAAAAAAAAAAAAAACTAGTCTATATAGATTAATTTTTCATTTTATATGCATCCCCCCTCTGCTACTAAATAAAAAAACTAGAAAAGAAATGCAAAAATTGACATGTGCATACATGCATGCCCAAAAACGTGACTGCTGAGAGGCAGTGTTACAGCTACTCATTTTCTGATGAATGACACCCAATGCCTTCCTTTGATTAGATGACATTACAAGCAATGATTACAAATAACAGTTACAAACTTTAGCTTGCTTTTAACTTAGAAATAAGGAAAAAGGATTTTTATTCAGCCAGTTTGTATCCCTTTAAAAATTTACAAATATTTTTATATAATATTGTAATTTAATGATAGTTACATGGAACTTGGTCAATCAGCAACATCTCTGTTAGTATTAGTAATGGCCACCAGACAAAAAAAAAAAGAATAAAATAATAATAATAAAAAATTAAATAAAATAAATAAATAATAAAAGAAAAGGAAATAGACAACCAAAGCATTTCCCTCTGCCCTTAAGTAACTATCCAGCTGACCTTTGAATTTCCCCAAACTGCCAGCTTCTACCTCCCATGTAAGTAACTTATTCCAGTAATTTATAACTCACAGGCTAAAATAAAACTTCCCGCAATCCAGTTTAAAATTCTCCCCCTGTAACTTGAATTTATGACCCCCTAGTTCTGGAATCATTTATAACCATGAAAATTTCATCCTCGTTCATTTTACATTCCGAACCTTAAACACCTCAATCCTCGTTCCGAGCCTTAAACACCTCAATCAAGTCTCCTCTAAGGTTCTAGTTTCCAAGCTGTGCAACCCACATATTTGAAGTCTTTCCTCATATTGGCCTCTTGTTTGCCGCATATTCCTCATATTTTCCTGGCAAGCTTGGCCTTTTGCCAATCTCATCAGGCGAGTTATCCATCTTTGGACCATTTCAAGAAGCTCGATGTATTTTTTTTTTTTTTAGGCACGGTCTCCATACTTAAACACAGTATTACAAATGTGGTCTAATAATAGCCTTGTATAATGGGATTATGATGTCCTTATCTCTACTAGCAAGTGTTTGATAAATCATCAATAGGATACCATGGGCCTTCCTTGAAACCTGTCTATAATGCTCAGAGAACTTCATGTCGGACCATTTCTTAACTACCAAGCCCCTTTCTTCCTCTACTGACTTTAGTTCAACTCCACCAAGTCTATAAGTTATTTTGGGATTACTGTTTCCCCAGATGTAAGACCTTGCACTTTGCTGGATTAAAACAAAGCTGTCACTTTTCTGACCGTCCCTGAAGTCTATATAGGTCACTCTGAAGAAGCTCTGCTTGACGGTGATCATTAACTACTCAACAAACTTTACATCATCTGCAAATTTAGACATCACACCCTCTATCCTTTCATCGATGTCATTTAAAAAAATCAAAAACAACAGTGGTCCCAATACTGATCCCTGGGGAACCCCACTTCTTACATTAACCCAACCATTTATCACAACCCTCTGCCTAGTGCCCTGAAGTCACCCTGCTATCCATCTAAGGATTACCACTGTGATTCCAACTTGTTCCAGCTTATAAAGTAACTGTTCATGTGAGACTGAATCAACTTTCACACACTTTCCACCTCCCTTAAAATTATAGGATATATACCATCAACAGCAAGAGCCTTACTTGCCTGTAGGCTCAAAAGTTTTTTCATTAAATAATCACGTGAAATTTCAATATCATTCATCATTACATATTTTTCAACTTCACTCCCATAATTTCTCATTGATAAAGGGTTTCTTCTGTAAATATAAATGCAAAGTAACTGTTAAGTTCATCAGCAACATCAGCTGGAGTATCTAATACTATCCCATGACTATAAGGGTCCAATCTGGTTTGTCCTTCTCTTCTTTGCATTTATATATATGAAAAATTCCTTATCCCCACTCTTTGCCAGCGATTTCTCATAATCTGCCTATGCCAGCCTAACCTTTTCTGTGGCACTATTACAGATCAATTTGTAGCTGTTATAGGCTTCAGTGCTTTTTATTGCTCCATCACTTTCCCATGCTGTTTTTTTCTGCTCAAGTAATCTGACAACTTCATTATTCTTCCAACTCGGAATCCTCCTTGTGGAGTGTTTTTTTTAATGGTATATATGCATTCAAGGCTTCTGTGGTTAATCTTTTAAAGGTAGTAGTAGTAGTAGTAGTGGCATGTGATGCAAGAAAGCATGTGTATGAGCTTATGCAGCATCAGCCAAAAAAAAAAAAAAAAAAATCACACCATTCCCTCCAAATGCCTGTCCAGTTCCTCCTTAAATTTATTCAACCTATCAACTTCCACAACGACAGATGGAAGTTTGTTCCAGCAATTAACCACCCACTGGCTAAAGGCAAATTTCCGCATATCTATTCTACATCTGTCTTTTCTTAATTTGAATTTATGCCCCCTTAGGTTCGTAATCTGAACAAGTGGAAAGATCCCATCAGAATTCAGCGTGCTCAACCCATTCAAGGCCATATACACCTCAATCAGATCACCGCGCAGGTGCCTAGTCTCCAGCCACTGCAATTTGCAGAACTTAAGCCTCTCTTGGTAAGAGGATCCCTTCATTCCCCTCACTAATCTTGTTGCCCTTCTCTGTACACGCTCAAGTAAATCTACATCCTTCCTAAAATGAGGCCTCCAGACCTGTACGCAGTACTCAAGGCGTGGCCTGACCATTGCCTTATACAGAGGGATAATCACCTCCTTTTCCCCTGCTAGCAAAATTCCTATATATCATTGACAAAACCCCATGACCTGCCCTGGCAGCCTGTCTGCATTGCTCAGAAAACTTCATATCTGCCTGCACAATTACTCCCAGGTGTTTTTCATTTTCTACCACCTTAAGTGTAGTACCACACAGTTGATACATTTCTCTGGGGTTACTTCTACCCCTATGCACAGTACTTTGCATTTGTCAAGGTTAAACTTCAGTTGCCACTTCTTAGCCCATCTGCCCAAATTATCTAGATCTTGTTGCAGTAGCACACTGCCATTACTGCCATTAACAACCCTGCCAACCTTTGTATCATCTGCAAACTTTGACATTAAGCCTGATATACCTTCATCAATATCATTGATAAATATACAAAACAACAGTGGGCCCAACACCAAACCCTGTGGGACTGCACTAATAACATTAGTCCACGAAGAGCAGCACCCATTCATTACCACCCTCTGTCTTCTCCCACTTAACCATCCTTTTATCCATTGTAACAACTTGCCCTTAATACCATTCTGCTCCAATTTGTACAATAGTCTTTCATGCACAACAATGTTATTTTAAAAGCTTTCCTGAAATCCAAATATATGATATCAAAATTATTTTTTGCATCCAGTTCCTTTGTAACCACATCATAATATCCTATCAAATTTGTCAGACAAGACTTTCCCTTAACAAACCCATGCTGTGTCTGAATTATTGCTGCAGTCTTGTCTAGATGATCCTGCAATGCATCTTTAACCAGTGACTCCATTATTTTACCCGGAACAGAAGTTAAACTAACTGGTCTGTAATTACTCGTGTCACCCTTCGATCCCCCTTTGTGAATTGGGGATACATTTGCACATCTCCAGTCCGTGGGAACCTTCCCTGAGTCCAAAGATGCTCTCATAATTATGGCTAAGGGTTTGCTTAGTTGCTTTGCCACCTCCTTTAATATAACTGGATATATCCCATCCACTCCAGGTGCTTTTCTTATGTTTAACTTCAACAATTTCTCCTCCACTTCTCTCTCAGTTATTACAAAATCATTAAGTATCCTGCTACAATTTGATAACCTTCTGCCATTTTCAAACCTTAATAATTCCTCATGTGTGAATGTAGATGCAAAATACTCATTCAGTTTGTTTGCTATCTGAGCAGGATCATCAACAGTGAAACCATCAATCTCAAGTGAACCAATCAGATTCATCCCCTTCCTTTTAGAGTTTATATAAGTAAAGAAATCCTTGCTGTTTTTCTTAGCATCTTTTGCCAAGGATTTCTCATAATCTGCCTTCGCCTGTCTAACCTCCTTTGTGACCTGATTACAGACTAGCTTATATCTGCCATAGGCTTCTGAGTCGCTTGATAATTTATATGCATCCCATGCATTTTTCTTCCCTGTTACGAGTCTCATTAGTTCATTAGATAACCATTTAGGCCTAAACCTTGAACAATATTTCTTAATGGGTATGAAACTTAGCATTAGCATTAGTAGAGGCATTTGATGCAAGAAAGCAAGCTTATGCAGCATCAGCCAAAAAAAAAATAAATAATAAATAAATATATAAATAAAAAATAACCCCTTCCACTTCACCCCTCTGTTCGTTCAAAATACCTGTCCAGCTGAGCCTTAAATTTATTTAGGCTATCAACCTCCACCACAAGGGATGGCAGTCTGTTCCACCAACCAACCACCCGCTGGCTAAAGGCAAATTTCCTCATGTCTATCCTACATCTGTCTTTCCTCAATTTGAATTTATGCCCTCTCAGGGGATTATTCTGAGCAAGAGGAAGAATCCCATCAGCATTGAGCATGCTCAAACCATTCAAGGCCTTATACACCTCTATCAGATCACCTCGCTGGTGCCTAGTCTCCAGACACTGTAATTTGCAAAACTTAAGCCTTTCTTTGTAAGAGCACCCCTTTGTTCCATTCACTAATCTTGTTGCCCTTCTCTGTACTCGTTCCTGCATCTCTGCATCCTTCTTGAAATGAGGCCTCCAGACCTGTATACAGTACTCTAGGTGTGGCCTGACCATTGCCTTATACAAGGGAATAATCACCTCCTTATCCCTGCTAGAAAAATTCCTATATATCATCAACAATACACCATGAGCTACTCTTGCAGCCCGTCTGAACTTTTAGTAGCATCCATGATTAATTCCCTGAATGTTTCCCACTTAGAATTTACTAAGTATACCATGGTATACTTAGTAAATCATTATTGGTATACTTAGTATACCAATTGAATCATGGTATACTAAGGTATACCATGATTCAATTGTATTTTCTCTCTGTGAGATATCTACCCAGTTGATATAGGCCATGTAGTACCTTAAGCCATTGTAATTTCCTTTCCTGATATCATAACTCATTCCTTTGCCTTTAACTACTGCTACCTCTCTCTTCGTTGTCCACTGTAGAACTCCGTGATCACTTCCTGCTATTGGTTCTTGTACTGTCAGCCCTATTATGTCATCTGGTTCATGAGTGATGATCAGGTCTGGAATATTCTTTTCCCTAGTACTTTCCCTGACATGTTGATACAAATAACAATCATCTAGTAGATTTAAAAATTTTGTCCCCCATGTCGAGTTTCCTTCCCGTTTGCTCTAATCAATTAGAGACAAATTGAAATCACACACAATAAGACATTCATGCTTACTTGCCCATTCCATTTGCATGTAGAAGCTCTCATCATAATCTTCACAATCACCTGGCTTGTAGATTACTCCCACTCTCATTATACCTTTGCTTCCAACTATCTCACACCATACAGATTCTATACTAGCATACAAAATTTCTAAATCCTGAAAAGCTTTTGTTGCACTCAGACTGCTTTTGATAAGAAGCATGACCCCATCACCCCTTCTGTCTGCCTTATCCTTCCTAAATACATTGTAAATAAGTTTTGTATATACATTGTACTGAAACTCATCATCCCCTATCTCCAGATGGCATACCATATTTCCATAAGCCCTATTAAGTCAGTGTTACTTGTCCTAACCAGCAGTTCGAATTCACTTATTTTATTGATGACACTTTTGACATTACTATATAAACAATTAAGACTTAGTGTCCTTGTATAGTTAAATACCCTGACACATCCCTTGAAGTTGTTTAAACTTGCTTCCCTGGCTTTAGCTACACACTTATTTGAAACGTTTCTGCCCATAGAACATTTTGCTAATATGATCTGTTGCTGTAACAAACAGAAACTCTTGAGGTATGTGCAAGCGTTACTTTGACCATTATTATCAGATAAATGCATATCTATATCTATAGGAGAACAGAATCATTTTCAACTCTATTATTCATATATACTCTGTTATTCATATTTTTATATATATTCATAAATTCTTATATAAATTGTGTTATTGATCAATAATTATAAAAATTTGGGCCTCTGAATTTGTAAACATATTTAAATATTTACAGTTCTTGCTCTGGAAGAGAATTCCTTACGTTTGAAAGAGAATAGATCCCTAGTTGTTAATGCAGTTCATCAAAAGGACCTGTAAGTAACTAAAAATTTTAAAAAATATGAAAATGTGTTATATACGTTTGTGTGCGTGTACATTAAAATTTAATGGACTATATGTCAATGAGGCAGTCTGTGAATATTGATTATTTTTATCAGTTTAAATTCAAAAGAAATTTTACCATGTCACATACATCACCCTGGCTTCAGCTTATTCACAGTCTGAAAAGTTCTTCCATACCCTCTCTGAAGGTTCAAATGAGGCTTTCTTAATATCTGACATGTTCAGCGGGCTGATGTAAAGAAAATCCTGCCTGCCTGGAAGAATTTCCTTTACATCAGTTTACTATCCAAAGGATTATCCTTACTATCAGGGTCAGACTGCACAGGCAAGATACCAAGCACTTTCTCAGTATCTTGCCCCCTCTTGGGCCCCAAGAAAACTTACTGATAGCTATTTAGATCAAATAAAATAAATATAAATAAATTTTAATTAAAAATTATTCTAAATATTTAATTCCTACACATAGGTCGTGTATTTATTATTTTGTTGTTTTTGACTTCAAATTTTCATGTTCTGCAAGGAAAGTTTTGTGCAACAATGGAAATAGCATTACTTGTGACAGCAAAAAACGTTTTAATGTGTATCTGCTCAAAGCTCAAATGTATCAATAGCAGTTTTTCATGACTGAAACATAATGTAGTGATGTGATTGTGTTGTATTTGCATTACCTTTTTTTTTATGAAAAATGGAGCTTGAAACAATGTAAGTAGTACCTAAAACTGAATACCCATAATTTAGAGAATATGTCTGTTAAAGGTCAATTATTTAGCATGCAATAATTTGCAAATACAGGTAACCCTCATATAACTTGGTAGTTAAATTCCTATAAAATCTACTGTAGTGTGAGACCGTGTTGTATGGGACAAAGAACCACGAAAATTGGGATTACATTCCAAAAGCTAACAAAAATACACCTTTTTTTTTTTTTTTTTTTTGTAACTATCAGAAACTTAATTTTTATTAAAAATAGTAACTGAACAAACGTCTTACAAACTGTGATACATATACAAGTAAATACGTAGGCTGTCTTAAGGTAGCTCAGAATTGTTGTTGTTGTTATTTGGTTTTTAGGAGCATTAGCAACTAAGGCCATATTGCTCCGGAGATATGCGGTGGTCATTTCCTGACCTTTCCGCATCCTCCGTATTTGGTGGTCATGGGCTCGAACCCCAGTGTGATCAAGAAGCATGTGCTACACACTGCTGCTCCTGCCCACCTGGCTACGAAGGTGCCCAGCTCAGAATTAGAATGAGTGCATGTATATTTGAGTGTACACCAATGCTAGGAATGTAGTAAATAAATTTGATGAATTTGAGGTGCTGGTCAAGCAGATATAATGAATGCAGAATTGAAATTTGAGGAGTACAATGTGTACAGGAAGGATACACAGGATAGGAAGGGAAGAAGGGTTATGCTATTAGTTAAGAAACATAAAATCTAAGGAAGTACATCCAGTTGACATGGGAGATCAATGCAGTGTTGAGTCAGTTTGGTGTGACATAAGCACAAAGAAAGCAAAATTGAGAGTAGGAGAGTGCCATAGGCCTAATGACTCTGATGAGTATAATGAACAGCTGTACAGAGAAATAGAGTGGGCCAGTATATAAGATTGTCTTATAATGGGGGATTTTAATTTCCCAGATATTGACTGGAGCTTGTGGGTTGGTCATTCACACACTAGCAAGGCTTTTGTGGATTTATTGAATGATTGTTTTCTACAGCAGCATGTTCGGGAGGCAACCAGAGGGAGTAATAAACTCTTCATCTGATTATCAGTAGTGATTCTTCATGCATTAAGAATCTGCAGATAAAGGAACCACTAGGTGGCAGTGATCACAATATGCTCAAGTGGGATTTACTCAAAGAGGTAACAACCATCAAGGGTAAAGGGAAGGGTTTTTGCTTTCGTAAAGGCGACTACAGTGGTCTGAGGCAGTATTTAAATTCTATACGGTGGGACCAACTGATGATGTTACCAACAGCAAGTTCAAAATGGGAAGCATTCAAAGAATTAATCTTGGAAGCTACTAGGCTTTTCATACCAACTAAAGAAATATTGTTCAATATTGTTTAGGCCTAAATGGATGTCAGATGAATTAATCAGACATGTGACAGAGAAGCAAAATGCACATAAAATATACATATAAATTAACAGGTGACACAGAATCCTATGGAAGATATAAGCTGGTCTGTAATCAAGTCACAAAGGAAGTTATGTAGCAAAAGCAGATTACGAGAAATCTGTGACAAAGGATGCAAAGGAAAACAGCAAAGAGTTGTTTATTTATGTAAACTCTGGAAGGAAGGGGATTAATCAGATTGGTCCACATGATAATTATGGATCGACTGTTGATGATCCTGCTCTACATTTACACATGAGGAATTATTCACATGCGGTTCACATTTACACATGAGGAGTTATTCACTGAGGGGAATACTAGAGGTGTATTAAATTATGGTATTGAGTTAAATGATTTTTTAATAACCGAGAGCCCAAGTGGAGGAGAAATTGTTAAAGATAAACACAAAAAAGGCACCTGGTGTGGTGGGATCTATCCAGTTATAGTAAAGGAGATAGCAAAGAAAGTAAGCAAACCCTTAGCCATAATTATGACAGCTTCCTTGGACTTAGGGGAGGTACCCAAGGACTGGAGATGAGCAAATGTGATCCCAATTCACAAAGGAGGATCAAAGAGTGACACAAGTAATTACAGACCTGTTAGTTTGACTTCTATTCTGAGGAAATTAATGGAGGCACTGGTTAAAGAAGCATTGCAGGATCATCTAGACAGCACCTCGGTTATGGTTTGAACATAGCATGAGTTTGTTAAAGGGAAATCTTTTCTGTCCAATTTTATTGGCTACTATGATGTGGTCACAAAGAAACTGGATGCAAAAAATAATTTTGATATCATATACTTGGATGTTAGGAAAGCTTTTGATACTGTTGCACATGGAAGGCTACTGTACAGATTGGAGCAGTATGGCATTAAGGGCAAAATGCTGCTGTGGATAAAGGGGTGATTGAGTAGGAGAAGACAGAGAGTGGTAATCAATGCACACTGCTCTTCGTGGACTAATGTTATTAATGGAATCCCCCAGGGTTCAGTTTTGGGTCCATTGTTGTTTTCTTTATTTATTAATGATATTGATGAAGGTATGTTTCACACTTAATGTCTAGGTTTGCAGACGATACAAAGGTTGGCAGGGTTGTTAATGACACTAATGACAGTGTGCTATCGCAACAGGATCTAGAAACGTTGAGCAGGTGGGCTGAGAGGTGGCAACTGAAGTTTAACATTGACAAATGTAAAATACTGCATATGGGTAGTAGTAACCCCAGAGTAACATATCAATAGTGTGGTACTACACTCAGGGTGGTAGAGAATGAAAAGGATCTGGGGTAATTGTGCAGTCAGATATGAAGTTCTCTGAGCAGTGCAGAGTCTGCATGAGTAGCTCATGGTGTTTTGTCAATGATATACAGGAATGTTTCTAGCAGGAATAAGGAGGTGATTATCCCCTTGTAAAAGGCAATGATCAGGCCACACCTTGAGTACTGTATACAGGTCTGGAGGCCTCATTTTAGGAAGAGCATAGAGCTGCTGGAACGAATACAGAGAAGGGCAGCAAGGTTAGTGAATGGAACAAACGGTTGCTCTTATGAAGAAAGGCTTAAGATTTACAAATTACAGTGTCTGGTGACTAAGCACCTGCGAGGTGATCTGATTGAGGTGTATAAGGCCTTGAATGGTTTGAGCAAACTCAATGCTGATCCGATTTTCCTCTTGCCCAGATTAATCACCTAAGGAGACATAAATTCAAATTGAGGAAAGACAGTTGTAGAACAGATGTGCAGAAATTTGCCTGCATGTGGTTGATTTGCCAGCATGTGGTTGATTATTGAAACAAACTTCCATCTGTCATTGTAAAAGTTGACAGCTTAAATAAATTCAAAGCAGAACTAGACAAACATTTGTAGTGAATTGATGGCTGAAATGGGAAGGGTTTTTTTTTGGCTGATGCTCTATAAGCTTACTTTGTTGCATCATATGCCTCTAGTAATACTAATTCGTGTCAGATAATGTACATTAATTTAATTTTATTCCTCTTCATCGATGCTAAGCACAATCAAACAAGAACATTTTCTCTGTTGCAGAATATCTTCACCTTCTAAACTTTCTTCTTTTCGCATTATGGCCTTGCGGCCCTTGCACAGTAAAGCCCATAAGCAAACAAACTAAACTTTCTTCTGCAGCATCTAGATTTTGTGTATCTTCTTTTCTCTTTAAAAAATCAGTAATCTGTGTTTTTTTGCTTTTGCTTGATAGAGCTTTGTAAATATAATATCGTGGTATTGAGCAAAACACTTTTGAAAGCTTCCTTTTGAACTTTGTGCTTCTTACACTCAAAGGATCTGCATTAAAAATAAATAAAATTCTAATTGCTTGGCTAAGTTTATACCTTCCGATATGCTTTTTAGTGTAAAATTTGGAACTTTAGAATTTTCATCTGCACCATCATTTCCTGAATTGATAGCTTCATTTTAATTTTAACCTTTTTGCAATGTATGATACCTTTCCCCTTTTTTTAAGACAATCCAAAATTTGTATCTTTTATTCTAGAGAAATAAAGTTTTGTTTGAGCAGTGCTTTTTTTTTACTTTCCTACATCCTAATTTAGGGCTGGAATTTAATTCTCAACAAAGAAATTATTCCAATACGGTTCTTAAGAAAAGTAATTATTCCAATATAGTTCTTAAGAAAAGTTTAGTAATAGATACCTGGAAAAATTTATAAATGATCAAATAAAGACAAAAATAACTTTACAAAAACCTTAAAAGTAATTTACTGCAGTCTTTGAAGTCACAATTTTAAAAAATTGTGACTTCAAAAAATAAAATATGGGGACTTCCTAATAATTTTTTTTTTCATAACAAATAGTGAAGCAACAGCAGGGATTCACAAAAAAGAATAGAAATGTTGAAAAATTACAGCCAACATAATAGCTGAGTTTTTCCCCACACAAAATCTAAAAAATACCATGTTATGTGCAGTTTGCTGCAATTCTCTGACCGTATCAGAGTGAAACCATGTTATATGAGTACTGTGTTGTGCAAGGATTGCCACAATTTATCAATCATGTTAGAGCAAAACCATGTTGTAGAAGTACCATGTTATACAGGGGTTGCCTGTACATTAATAACCAATAAACATAACCTTACAATATTTACTTGTAAAATTATTAAAAGAATGCATCTAGGTAAAGCAAGCTCTCCTTCTATCCTGCATTTCAGATATTTATTAGTGTGTCCTGTTGGAATATTTGATAAAATTAAAATCATCAGTAGCGTGTCGGAATTGGCATGTGCCGATCCAGATTCTATTATTACATTAACAAACGCTATTAAAATTAATCATTTTTTAATAATAATATAAATATAGAAGGACAGATTGCTTTATCTACCTACAAACTCATGAACTTTGATATTTCTTGGCATTGGTCAATCATCTAAAGGACTGACCAATTCCAAGAAATTAGAAAAGATAAAGAAGTAATGAAAAGAGTTAAATCAGGTCATGAAAATAGGAAAATTAAAAGGAAAAAATTATTAGAAATAGTTGCTGAAATAGCAAGGCAACCCTTTCTTAATTTTTTATTAGAAAAATCTAAAATCATTATAGATGAATATACTTCTACTCTCAGTTGTAGTTTCATAACTAAAGAAAAAGAAATCATTAAGACAGATATTCAAGTCCAAAATAATGAACCAGAAAAAAACTTTATTAGTGTAATGGAACGCAAGAAATAATGTAATGAATACATAGAAAATACTCAAAATAATAATAATAATATAATAAATAATTCAGAGGAAAGCCAAAAAAAAGGACGAAAAACATATAATGATGAAATCATTGAAGATAATTTAGAGAAATCTGAAAAATATGAAATTTTAGAAAAGAACAACGAAAGCGAAATCAATAGTGAAACAAATGATACTTATTATGTGGTGTTAAATTAGTTTATTGCACCAAATAATAATTCATCACAAACCGAAAAATTTATGTTTTTATCATATCACCTTGTACAACTGAACAAAAGAGATTTTAAAGATAAAAAATTTCCTTTTAATGAAATTAAATTGTCTTTTCGACATACACCCAATAATGATAAAATATCAACAATGTACTCTGTTGATTTAAACAAATTATTTTTGAAGTGAAACTTCTTTAGGCACACTCCAGGCAGTTTTCAGATGGGAGTAACTTGCTTTCATGGATCGACAAAAAACACAACGAAAATGCAACCGTTGCCATAAGTAAATGCATTACAGGCACTCTAAACAGCCAATTATCATACTAGGATAAATGCCCCATTTCTTGTGCAATTGCTGAAGTTAAGCCGTGTTATGCATGGTTAGAAATTGGGAGGTTTGTTTGTTTGTTATTTGGTTTTTAGGAGCATTAACAACTAAGGCCATATTGCTCCGGGGATATGCTGTGGTCATTCTCTGACCTTTCCGCATCCTCCATATTTGGTAGTCACAGGCTCGAACCCTAGTCTAATCAAGAAGCGTGTGCTACGCACTTCTGCCCCTGCCCACCTGGCTACGAAGGCACCATAATTGGGAGGGTGATCATCTGGGACTACCCAGTGTAATTGACTTTTTGCCTTCCTTTCATTTTTTTCTTTTGTTAACCTGTGGAAAATGTTCTGATTTTCACATATCATTTAATTTTGTTAATTGGTAAGGTAATAAAGTGTAAATATGTGCTTTATATATTTTCTTCATTATATTCATTACATTTTTTCTTACATTCCATTATACTAAGGGTGCCTCCGTAGCCAGGTGGGAAGGAGCAGCAGTGCGTAGCACACGCTTCTTGATTAGACCGGGGTTCGAGCCCGTCACCACCAAATACAGAGGATGCGGAAAGGTCAGGGAATGACCACCGCATATTCCCGGAGCAATATGGCCTTAGTTGCTAATGCTCCTAAAAACCAAATAACAACACCATTATACTAATAAAGTTTTCTTCTGGTTTATTATTTAACTTTTATAGCCTGTGTATAATATTCCTCCTATTTTCACTTATTAGAATCACCATTTATAGAGTTAAAATTCAATTCGTGAACATGATTACAATGACTGGCACTTATTACATATCATATAGTGAACAGTATTTTGTTATGGAGTGTCCATCGTAAAGTCATTTGATTGTACAATGAACCAATCGTAAAGTGGGCCCACTGTAGTCAGCATTGTAAAGTGTATAGTGCACATACATGCAATGTGTCCATGGATTGACAAAAATTGGCAAGAAAGAGCAACACGAAATGATTCACTCCCACCATTGTACCACTCTATACTAAGAACGAATGACGCATCACCCAATCAGTACCCCTACTGATTGCATCATGCTATTTCTTTTGTCATTCTCCACCTTATTTAATAAAAAAATTTCGACTGAAAAGAATTTATAATTCAACTTTCCAAAGACTAATAGTGAGCATTGTAAGGTGTGTAGAGCACATATACGTGCAGTGCGACCGTCGAAACCACCTCTATTGAATACAAAGGAGAGACCTAAGCTATTTCGACAGTGGAAGAAATTACAGCATGTGATGGAGTTGAACAAAGGAGAAGGTCCGTCCACATCTTCAGAGACTTACATCTCCCCAGAAATGTTAGAAGTGAATTTGGAAGGAGTCATGGAAGTTTATACTGCAAAAGTATTTTTGTAGTCTGCAGCCTCCAGGGTTTCCCCTATTGCCGCGATTTTTCCTGTAAGTTTTTAAGCCGGCCTGTGTGTGTATGGGGAGGTTTTTGTCTGAGTGTGTGTTTTGTTGTGTGTGTATGCCGGCACCTGGAGACTTTGCAGCCAGGAGGCAGGAACTCATATATCCTGCATCCTGACTCCCGTCCCTAGCCACGTGGAGGCGCCCCAGGGAGTCTAGCTTTCACTAAAGGAGGTTCTAGGACCTCTTTGGAGTAAAAAAAAAAAAAAAAAAAAAAAAACCAACATTGTGCCTCGGTCTCTTGCAGGGCTCAATCCTGTCCAAGAGTGAGGAGCGCGAGAGGAAAAAAAAAAAAAAAAAAAAAAAAAAACCTTGTGTTTTAAAAAAACCTTGAGTTTATACTGCAAATGAAAACGATGAAGAGTCCTCGATGAAGAAGCCAAAACTGACTGCCAGAAGTACTCCATCAAATCGTTCAATGTGTAACACACAGCCGAAGCAACAAGATTTTAAGAAATGCCGAAACATCCACGCACAGTTTAAACATACATTCCTGGATAATGATTTCAGTTCAGTCTATTCCGTGAGTGATTGGCTTTGGTTCAAGAATGATGTGAAGATTGTAGCAGCTCAAGATGGTGCTCTTCTTCAAACAGCATTTCCAAATGAGGATGTATGTCAAATGTTGGCTTGTAACAGCTGTTGTAGCTCTCTCAGGAACAAAGTGATTCTGGCTCTATTGAAGTCAAATGATTTTAAATATCATCCAATGCCACAGCATTTGCCGAAATTAGATTTGGCAAATCCAAGACTCCTATTCATGCAGATTCGTTGCCTGCGGAATTCATACAATCAGTACAGGATCCTCAGTCAAGTGATAAATGTTTGCCTAAAGACGTTTCACTTAACTTCTGCTACGAGTGCTTGGCACACACACACACCATTTTTTTAGTGTGCGTATGGTATATAACTATTCCCAGCAAACGAATTTTGTGACTTGTTTTAATAACCTTAAAGTAATTTAGAGTAGAGGATAATGAATCTACATAAAACTAAATTTTATTTTTTGGCCAAAAAAGCATCATAATATAGAAGATTTCAATAATAAAGATTTAGAAGAGCTAAAATGAGATGAAATAAGGAAAAATAGATTAATACCAATACGACTGATAGATATAATTTGCTTTTCTGCAAAACAAGGGATAAGTTATAAAGAAAAGAACAGAGGCACTTATCTTGTAAACAACATGCAAATAAGGAATAAAGGAAATTTTTAGAGTCAGTTTTACTTATAGCTAAATACGACAAATTACTTAAAAGTTATCTAGAAAAAATTTCAAATAAAAAGTCTAAAGTCCTGAGAGTAGAGGCAGAAGTAAATTGGTAACCTTTCTGAGTAAAAATAATGCTAATTATTTGTAAGGGAATACAAAATCAAATTGCAGAAGTAAAAGAGGCTGATATTTTTAATGTACAGATAGATAGTACACAAGATATTGGCATAATGGAGCAGTGCTCAGTTATAATCAGATATATGTAGATAGTGAAGGAAAAATACAAGAAAGACTACTAACTATTTTAAATATAGAAAAATCAACAGATGTAGCTTTAAAAAATTATTTACAAAATGTCATAAAAGAACATGATCTTCATGAAAAAAATATAGTTGACTGTACTTTTGATGGTGTTGCAAATATGTCAGGCTAATATAATGGCTTTCAAGCTCACATAAAGGAAATATCATCAAATATCATCAAACGTATTTTAAATGTAATTGTATGTGATAGTACACAGTCATGTGTAAAAATAAAACATAGTTTGGGTTAATAGCATAGCACGTTCTTTTTCTGAATCATATAAAAGATTTTTTATTTATGAAAACTGCAGTAATAAAGTAAAAAGACTAAGAGATTGCTGAGACAAGATAGTGGAGCAAACATAATGTAGTTTGTACTTTATTTGGCAGTTTTCAAAATCAAAAAAATTAGATTTATTTCACACTTCCAGAAGTATTACAAGAAATATCAAATAGCATCAGTTTCAACAAAAAAAACATGCTCAGAAACATCTTCATTCCTACAAATATTTTGTAAATAGGAAACTGTTTTGCTTTCCTTTACTTTATTACAATTATTTGAAAGTTTAACAACAGCATTATTTACAGATGCAAGGCATAGACTTGGTAAGACAACAAGCTTACCATGTTGTAATAACATTTAAAAATCAAATAAAAATATTTTAATATAATTTAATAATTAAATACTTTAATAAGTAAATAATTTAAATTTAATTTAAATAATGTAATAGTTCAATAATTTGGAGAAAGAGAATAAACAGATGAATTTATTAAACATCTAAAAGATCTTGCATCACTTAATGATGCAAGATCTTTTAGTTTATGTTTGAACCCTGCTCTTAGACCCAGAAGAGTAAAAAGAATGATACTTGGGGGAGGTCACTCAGGATTTCGTTATGCTAGATCCTTATATGAAGTATAAAATAGAAATTTACAAAACTTCAATTAATAATAACAAGCATTGAGTTAAGATTGGAGGTGGGGGAAGAGCATTTTTTTCTTCCTTGATCCAAGAAATCTACACAATATAAATGAATTAATTAACGGCGATGATAACGAGTCATTAATTTCTATATTGCAAAATATTAATATTGACTGTATAGACCTACGGAATGAATTGATTTACTTTAGTCAAAATTATCAAAATTTAGAAATAAAAAAAAATGAAAATGAATTGTGTCTTAATGGAGATAATTCATGCAAGGGTTGCATTCATTGTATATTTAATGTTATTGATAATACAGTATGCATATTTGTAAGCTAATTTATATATGGCATATAATTATATATGGACACCTTTATCTACACAAACAGCATGTGACTGTTTTTCACTATTAAAAATAATAAAAATTGCCTTTTATGCCAATATGGGGGAAGAAATTTTACAGGCTCTAATGATAATGAATATAGAGCAAGATGTACTACACTCAATAGAGCTTAATAAAATTATTGACACTCTTGCTTCTCAAAGCATAGAATATAAAAAATTATGCATGCCATAATTCTGTTTAATTAGAAAAGTACCTATTTTGTTTTTGTACCTGGTTTATTTAATAAAAAAATATGTATTTTTTATGCACTTATAATTTATGTTTATTTTTTGATTTTATACCGATTGTATTTGTTAATTTGAGTAATATAAGTAATTGTTCTGTTAAACTTACTTCATATCATATTTTTAAGTATATATGGGGACCCTAAAGTTCTAATTTCTCTGTGGGCCTTTTATCTTCAGTCCAACCCCGCTTACCATCATTAAAATTCTGCCAGGTAGGCAGAATTTTCCTTACCATTAGTCTGCCAAGTGAATCTTAGGACATTCCCTACTGATGTAAGGCGCCTCTGTAGCCATGTGGGCAGGAGCAGCAGTGCATAGCACACACTTCTTGATTAGACGGGGTTCGAGCCCGTGGGCCACCAAATATAGAGGATGCAGAAAGGTCAGGGAATGACCACCGCATACCCCCGGAGCAATATGGCCTTAGTTGCTAATGCTCCTAAAAACCAAATAACAACAACAAATACTGATGTAAATCCTGCAAAATGCATAGGCATAAAGAAGCTTGAGAACTAGCTGGATAATTTTCTGATACTGTTTGAATAGGCATCTTCTCACGAGTCCTTTAGGTGATGTAATAAGGCCACATTTCAGAGTTTGTCTTCACACTTGTGAAGGCAAATTAATGAAATTTATGACTGTATCTAATGACTCTCTGACCTTTAACAGCTTTGGATTAAACACTACTGTTGTTAGAACTTTCATTGCATTCATGAGAAAAAATTTTCTCTTCCCATGAATGAGTTTCACTTATACACTGACCACTATTTTCCCATATGAATTTTGGCTGGGTTACAGTTGCTGTATAACAGCAGTGCTTATAAACACAAGTCAAGTACAGTATTTCAACAAGTTACATCAATGGTCATAAAAGAGAACAAAAATGCTTAATCAGTAATTTGATTTTTCTGTTTGATTGTGTGATACTGTATTGATAAACTAAAGCAGTACTGGCTATATAATTAGCTGTGAGTTATATTTCTTGTTAAAATATTTTAAGTGATCATAAATACTAACAGACTGAGGCAGTCATGTCATGGACAAAAATCCTAGTTCAGTGGAGCCTGTCATTTCTGAAATCAATTAAATTGAGATCTGTTAAGCAAATGTTTATTGTACTAGTATTTTTAAATATTTATATAAGTGTTTAAATGTTTATATTTAAATGTTCAATATAAGAAATAAATCTGATGTAAAAAAATGAATATTCACTTCTTTAAATAAATTTAAATAACTGAATATTCCTCTCTTTTTTTATTCATCAAATTTATTCCTTTACTATGACTAAGCTTGTATCAAATGACAATATAACTTGCATTGTCCCATGGCCTGTAATACTTCTAACTACAGTATAATCTCTGGAAAAAAATATACAAAGTACTTCAAAGTACTCCAAAGAGAAGCTACTTGTACTCTAGTCAAAAACTTGATTATAGCTCTTACTTTGCAGCACACATGAGTATGTGATTTCATTTTGATGACTGCTTTCTTTTTTTGGACTATTCAGAAATGTTCCTATATGTAACCTCTAAGAACATTTCTGAACAGTGCTTCTAATAGGAATATCAAAATTTCTAGTCTGAAAGCTCTATCGTTTTTTCATAAGAATTTAAAAATAAAAATGTAGGATATTACTTTGAGAGATGCTTGTGGTTTCTTTATAATGGTTTCCAGAGCATATGAAAGAGGAAGAACATTTTCTAAAGTGAGTTTTTTTTTTTTTTTTCCTCTTTTTTGGAAATAACTCTATAATTGACCTAAAAAAAATTTATGATATAAAATCTCATAGTATCAACTTAGCTCTTAAGTATTAGCACTTTATGAGTGCTTTCTTAAAAATAATGAGCAATGTAAGCTGTGTTTGTTATAGAAATAAAAACAAAACAAAATTAAAATGAATTTTGTCTTTTTCTTTTTTTTTTTTTTTTTTTGCATGGCCAATTTACTTTACTTGTTGTTCATTAACAATTCACTCTAAGTAAAATAATTTGTATTGTTTTCAATACTTTTAAAATTCTATGTTTTATAAATCATTTTATGTTAGAGCCACTGCCAGTCAAACTGCTTTTTGGTTTAAAATTAACTTTACTTATAATATATAAGATCTATTCACAATGAGGTGCATAATAGTTTTAAATCTGTTTAAACCCCTTTCCATTTCAACATGATAATGCTCCACATCATATAGTGTAACCTGTAGTGAACACCTCCCCCCCCTCTGAAAACCTTTGGGATGAACTGAAATGCCAGGTTAACATGCTAGCAATCAATAGTTGGATTGATTGCTATATTGAAAGAGAAATGTACCAAAATGCTGCCTTCCTGTTATCAAAAGTAGGTTTGAGGGATGCACAATGACAATACCCTGTGTAATTAAGGACAAAAGGGCTGGGCATGCTATTAAATATTGCACCACTAAAAGGCATTTTGAAACGAACAGCATGAAAGTGGGGATCCACTTACTTTTAGAAATATGGTGTATATGTAGCTTGTGTTGTATGAGTATTGCTCACAAGCACATGTACATAGCAGTATTATGTACATGTGCTTACACTACTTTTTGTAAGCAATTTTTGTTTATTCTGTACATTATTTACAAAGCTGCATCTGTTTCTTAACATACCAAAAATATGTTCTCATGAGATTCTATCAGTTTCTTTGGAAGACTTATGAATTATTTTATACAGATATTTTTTACCAGCAGAAAACTAATCATTTTTCAATTCTTGTTTCAGGTGGTGTTCAATCATGATAGCAGGCTTACTGAAAAGTACTATTGAGCGACACCTAGAGAAATGCACACAACTTATAGAAAAGGGAAATCCAGTAAGATATTCTGTTATTTCTGATATTCTCTCCTTTAAATGAAAGAAATGGCATAATTATCACAAAGATCAAATCCATAGCATAGATTCCTGTATTGTTCAGACATAGTGAATGATATTAGTAATGATATTACTAATGATATTAAGAGTAGGAGACCAGCGGAATTACTTAGCAAGTACAGGTCACTGTTGAAAAAAAGCCGTGAATTAGGGTTGAATTTGAAAGTGTCTGCAATTCTGCCCAGACACGATAGGAGGGAGTATATGATGAGAGCCTTGTCGATCAATTCGGCCCTGGAAAGATTGTGCAAGGCTCAAGGGGTAGAATTTTTTTCAGCCTGGACTGTACTTGTTAACAGGAGAGATTGCTTCTACAGGGATGGGATACACTTAAATAGAAAGGGTGCAAGAATATTTGCTGATGCTATCGAGGCAGTGTTAGGTGGGTCGGAAAACTGCTAGCTTGGGGGGATACAAAGACGAATAGATTAACAGTAGCCACTGGCAGAGGTGGAAGTGATTCTTGCACTGCTTCTATTGAAATAAGCAGAAGCCTGAAAAACAAGATGCAGGATATTTCAGAGACTGCTGGGAGTCATTGCGGCACAAGTAAACACATGGGTTGTGTTAGGGTAGCTAAGAATAGAAACAGGTGCATGTATACCTGCGTGTACACCAATGCTAGGAGTTTGGTAAATAAATTTGATGAATTTGAGGTATTGCTCAAAACATCAAAGGCAGATATTGTTGGGATATCAGAGACGTGGTGTCACACAGATATAAGGAATGCAGAACTGGAATTTGGGGAATACAATGTGTATAGAAAGGATAGACAGGACAGGAGGGGAGGAGGGGTTATGCTATTAGTTAAGAAACACATAAAGTCCAAGGAAGTGAAGCCAGTCGACATCGATGGACAGGGCAGTGTCGAGTCAGTTTGGTGTGACATAAGCATAGGGAAATCAAAATTGAGAGTAGGAGTGTGCTATAGGCCTAATGACTCTGATGAGTATAATAAGATATTGTACAGGGAAATAGAGTGGGCCAGTAAATCAGAGAGTCTTATAATGGGGGATTTTAATTTCCCAGATATTGACTGGAATTTGTGGATTGGTCACTCGCACACTAGCAAGGCTTTTGTGGATTTATTGGATGATTGCTTTCTACATCAGCATGTTCGTGAGGCAACAAGAGGGAGCAATACTCTTGATCTGATTATCAGTAGTGATTCTTCATGCATTAAGAATCTGCAGATAAATGAACCACTAGGTGGCAGTGATCACAGTGTGTTGAAGTGGGATTTACTCAAGGAGGTAACTACCATCAGAGGTAAAGGGAAGGGTTTTTGTTTTCGTAAAGGTGACTATGATGGTCTGAGACAGTATTTAAATTCTATACAGTGGGACCAACTGATGATGTTACCAACAGCAAACTCAAAATGGGAAGCATTCAAGGAACTAATCTTGGAGGCTACCAGGTTTTACATACCAACTAAGAAATATTGTTCAAGGTTTAGGCCTAAATGGTTGTCAGATGAACTAATGAGACATGTGGCAGAGAAGAAAAATGCATGGGATACATACAAATTAATGGGTGACATGGAAGCCTATGATAGATATAAGTTGGTCTGTAACCAAGTCACAAAGGAGATTAGGCAGACTACGAAAAATCCTTGGCAAAGGATGCAAAGAAAAACAGAAAAGAGTTCTTTACCTATTTAAACTCAAGAAGGAAAGGGATGAATCAGATTGGTCCACTGGATATTGATGGTTCAACAGTTGAGGATCCTGCTCAGGTGGCTAACAATCTAAACGAGTATTTTGCATCTACATTCACGCATGAGGAGTTATACAGGAAGGAGAATGATGTAGGTAAAGTAAACATTGGCAGTGAGCTGGATGATTTTGTAATAACTGAGAGGAAAGTGGAGGAGAGATTGTTGAGGATAAAAATAAAAAAAGCACCTGGGGTGGATGGGATCTATCCAGTTATATTAAAGGAGGCAGCAAAGGAAGTAAGCAAACCCCTAGCCATAATTATGAGAGCTTCTTTGGACTCAGGGGAGGTACCCATAGACTGGAGATGTGCAAATGTAACCCCAATTCACAAAGGAGGATCAAAGGCTGACACAAGTAATTATAGACCTGTTAGTTTAACTTCTGTTCCAGGTAAATTAATGGAGGCACTGGTTAAAGAAGCACTGCAGGATCATCTAGACAGGAATTCAGTTATAGATCAGACGCAGCATGGTTTTGTTAAGGGCAGGTCTTGCCTGACCAATTTGATTGGATACTATGATGTAGTCACAAAAGAACTGGATGCAGGGAATAACTTTGATATTATATATTTGGATCTTAGAAAGGCTTTTGATACTGTTGCACATGGAAGACTGCTGCACAAATTGGAGCAGTGTGGCATTGGAGGCAAATTGCTGCCATGGATAAGGGGATGGTTGAGTGGCAGAAGACAGAGTGTGGTAATCAATGGACACTGCTCAACGTGGACTAATGTTATTAGTGGAGTTCCTCAGGGTTCAGTGTTGGGTCCGTTGTTGTTTTCGGTGTTTATGAATGATATTGATGATGGGATATCAAGTTTAATATCCAAGTTTGCAGATGATACAAAGGTTGGCAGGGTTGTTAAGGACACTACTGACGCTATGCTGCTGCAACAGGATCTGGAAAGGTTGAACAGATGGGCAGAGAGGTGGCAAATGAAGTTTAACATTGAGAAATGTAAAGTACTACATATGGGAAACAGTAACCCCAGAGCAACATATCAACTCTGCGGTACTACACTGACAGTGGTGGAGAATGAAAAGGACCTGGGGGTAATTGTGCAGGCAGATATGAAGTTCTCTGAGCAGTGCAGACGAGCTGCAAGAGTAGCTCATGGTGTCTTGTCAATGATATACAGGAATTTTTCTAGCAGGGATAAGGAGGTGATTATTCCCTTGTATAAGGCAATGGTTAGGCCACATCTTGAGTACTGTATACAGGTCTGGAGGCCTCATTTCAACAAGATTAGTGAATGGAACAAAGGGTTGCTCTTACGAAGAAAGGCTTAAGATTTGCAAATTACAGAGTCTGGAGACTAGGCACCGGTGAGGTGATCTGATAGAGGTGTATAAGGCTTTGAATGGTTTGAGCATGCTCAATGCCAATGGGATTCTTCATCTTGCTCAAAATAATCACCTCAGAGGGCATAAATTCAAATTGAGGAAGGACGGATGTCGGATAGATGTACGGAAATTTGCCTTTGGCCAGTGGGTGGTTGGTTGGTGGAACCAACTTCCGTCACTTGTTGTTGAAGTTGATAGCCTAAACAAATTTAAGGCTCAACTGGACAGGTATTTCGAACAAACGGAGGGGTGACATGGGAGTGGTGTGTATGTTTTTTTTTTTTTTTGGCTGATGCTGAATAAGCTTGCTTTCTTGCATCATATGCCTCTACTAATGCTAATGCTAATAGCAGCAGCATCTAGTGTTATGCCATTGTTCAGACTACTACAATGACAGCTTTATTTTTTAGTATTTTTTTCTTCTAATTTAATAATATTTATGAAAATAATGAAAGTACTCTGGGTTACTTAAAATATAAAAACTTAATTCATAATATTGACTGCATGCATTACAACTGTTTTTTAAATTTCATTAATCCTTTAGCTGTTGTTGTTATTTGGTTTTTAGGAGCATTAGCAACTAAGGCCATATTGCTCCTGGATATGCGGTGGTCATTCCCTGACCTTTCCGCATCCTCCGTATTTGGTGGTGACGGGCTCGAACCCCGGTCTAATCAAGAAGCGTGTGCTACGCACTGCTGCTCCTTCCCACCTGGCTACGGAGACGCCTAATCCTTTAGCAGGTATGTTTACAGCAAAAGTCCATCAAAAAAATTTAACTTAAAAATTAAAGTACCTATTAGAATTATATCAGTGTAAATTTCTTCAGTATGGTTTCAACTTTCACTTTGCATCATCGATCACATTAGAATTGGAGGAGTCTCTCCAGATAAAAATCAGACCTCTTGCTGGGTGGACATTTGCCACAGACTGACTCATCTAATAAATTTGTGGAAAAGCAATAAACATCCAATAGAGAGAAAAGTGATCTAGTTTTGGTTTTGATTTGTGTTGTTTTTGTGTGTTAGAATAAGGTAGTCACATGAAAACATATGTTCTCAGCAGAACTGGCTCAGAGGGTTTTGACACCCTTATCCAACTTTGCTTTGGTGTCCATCCAGTTCATATAATGTTACAAAGGTTATTCAGTTTAAAAATAAAATATAAATATTTTGATAATTTTATTGTATATTTCATTGTTTGTTTTATTAAAATTTTTAAATAAAAAAATAGAATTTATTAATTTAACAAGTAACATTAATTATTACTTGTTAAATTTTCTTCTTCAACAATTACCTTTTCAGACCTCACTGCTGCAAATTTTTGAATAATTTCATCCAGTTCTAAATTTGGTGACAGATGGTCAATTGATAAGGCAGCCAATGTATTCAGCTGACCTTGTGTCATTGTGATTTGGAGGAAGTTTTGATTCATTTCATCATTGAAAAGGCATCCCTCAGTTCTTGCCACTGATACTAGCATTGAAATATATTCTCGGTGAAAATCTCACACTTCATGTAATGAATTGGAGATTTTCAGTGAGAAGAGCTGCTTTCAAAATGATTTCGAAAATATTTTAGTTTTTTTGCATAAATCAATGACAGATAACGTTTTGATCACCATCTGTATGCAGAATTTCTGAATCCATATAAGAATTCATTGTTATAATTTATGACCAGCTCTGACCTCTCTATCAATTATCAGATTGCACTTATTTGCCTTTAGCCAGAGGGTGGTTGGTTGGTTGGTGGAACAGATTTCCATCCCTTGTTGTGGAAGTTGATAGCCTAAATAAGTTTAAGGCTCAGCTGGACAGGTATTTCAAACGAACTGAGGGGTGAAGTGGAAGTGTTTTTTTTTTTTTTCTTTTCTTTTTTTTTTGGCTGATGCTGCATAACCTTGCTTTCTTGCATCAAATGCCTCTACTAATGCTAATGCTAATGATAATAAAAACGTTGAAAAATGGATCCTACAATTTTCTTTCTTTGCGGTATCAATTTTGTCTTGTTGTTCACTCTCATTCTTTTTTGATGGTGAATTCTTGATAGCTCAAATTCAGGTTTAATTTCCAGTCAGCTGCCAAATTTTTGCATCATCAAGCATATGATGCAAGATGCAGCATCAGCCAAAAAAAAAAAAAAAAAAAACCCTCCCATTTCATCCCTCCATTCGTTCCAAATGCCTGTGCAGCTCAGCCTTAATTTATTTAAGCTATCAACTTCCACAACAAAAGATGGAAGTCTGTTCCCCCAATCAACTACCCGCTGGCTAAATCCAAATTTCCTCACATCTGTTCTACAACTGTCTTTCTTCAATTTGAATCTGTGCCCCCAGGTTCTTAATCTGCGCAAGAGGAAGAATCCCATCAGCATTCAGCTTGCTCAACCCATTCAAGGCCTTATACACCTCACAGGTGCATACTCTCCAGGCACTGCAATTTGGAGAACTTAAGCCTTTCTTGGTAAGAAAGGTAAGAGCACCTCTTTGTTCCCCTCACCAATCGTGTTGTCTCCGTAGCCAGGTGGAAAGGAGCAGCAGTGCGTAGCACAAGCTTCTTGATTAGACCGGGGTTCGAGCCCATCACCACCAAATACGGAGGATGCGGAAAGGTCAGGGAATGACCACCGCACATCCCGGAGCAATATGGCCTTAGTTGCTAATGCTCCTAAAAACGAAAATAACAAATAACATAACCAATCTTGTTGCCCTTCTTTGTACTCATTCTAGCAACTCTACATCCTTCCTATAATGAGGCCTCCAGATCTGTACACAGTACTCTAGGTGTGGCCTGACCATTGCCTTGTATAACGGGATAATCACCTCCCTGTCCCAGCTAGAAAAATTCCTATATATCATTGACAAGACTAAATGACCTGCCGTGGCAACCCATCTGCACTGCTCAGAAAACTTCATATTTGACTGCCCAATTACCCCAAGTCTTTTTCACTTTCCACTTCCCTGAGTGTAGTACCACACAGTTGGTACGTTTCTCTTCAGTTATTGCTACCCATATACAGTACTTTGCATTTGTCAATGTTAAACTTCAGTTGCCACTTCTCAGCCCATTTGCCCAACTTATCTAGATCCAGCTAAAGTAGCATACTGTCTTTACTGTCGTTAATAACCCTGCCAACCTTTGTATCATCTGCAAACTTTGACATTAAACCTAATATACCTTCATCAATATCATTGATAAATATACAAAACAATGGGCCCAACACCAAATCCTGGGGAACTCCACTAATAACATCTGTCCACAAAGAGCAGTCTCCATTGATTACCACTCTCTGTTGACTCCCACTCAACCATCCCTTTATCCATTGTAGCAACTTACCCATAATTCCATACCTCTCCAATTTGTACAGCAGTCTTCCATGTGCAACAGTATCAAAAGCTTTCCTGAAATCCAAGTATATGATATCAAAATTATTTTTAGCATCCAGTTCCTTTGTGACCACATCATAGTATCCAATCAAATTGGTCAGACAAGATCTCCCTTTAAGAAACCCATACTGTGTCTTAACTATTACTGCAGTCTTGTCAAGATGATCCTGCAATACTTCTTTAACCAGTGATTCCATTATTTTCCCGGAACACAAGTTAAACTAACAGGTCTATAGTTACTTGTGTCACCTTTTGAACCCCCTTTGTGAATTGGTGATACATTTGCACACCTCCAGTCCATGGGTACCTTCCCTGAGTCCAAGGAAGCTCTCAAAATTATGGCTAAGGGTTTGCTTACTTCCTTTGCTGCCTCCTTTAATATAACTGGATAGATCCCATCCACCCCAGGTGCCTTCCTTAAGTTTAACTTCAACAATTTCTCCTCCACTTTGCTCTCAGTTATCACAAAATCACTTAGCTCCCTGTTAGAGTCTGATAAACTTCTGGCACTCCTCTCATTGAATAACTTCTCATATGTGAATGTAGATGCAAAATACTCATTCAGTTTATCAGCTACCTTAGCATGATCATCAATAGTCAACCCATCTATGTTAAGTGGTTCAACCTGATTCATCCCTTTCCTTCTAGAGTTTACATAAGTAAAGAACTCTTTGCTGTTTTTCTTTGCATCCTTTGCCAAGTACTTCTCGTAATCTGCCTTCACCTGCCTAACCTCCTTTGTGACTTTATTACAGACTAGTTTATATCTGCCATAGGCTTTTGTGTCAGCATCCCATACATTTTTCTTCTCTGCCATGAGCCTCATTAATTCATCTGACACCCATTTAGGCCTAAACCTTGAACAGTATTTCTTAGTTGGAATGAAAAGCCTAGTAGCCTCCAGAATTAAGTCCCCAAGGCTTCCCATGTAGAATTCAACATTGGTAACATCATCAGTTGATCCCACTGTACAGAATTTAAAAACACTCTGAGACCCTTGTAGTCACCTTTATGAAAGCAAAAGCCCTTCCCTTTAACCCTGATGGTAGTTACATCTTTAAGTAATTACCACATAAGTACATTGTGATCGCTGTCACCCAGTGGTTCCTTTATCTGCAAATTCTTAATGGATGAATAAACACTGCTGATAATAAGATCAAGAGTATTACTCCCTCTGGTTGCCTCTCGAACTTGTTGCTGTAGAAAACAGTCATTCAATAAATCCACAAAAGTTGTGCGAGTGACCAACCACAAGTTCCAGTCAATATCTGGAAAGTTAAAATCCACCATTATAAGACATTCTGATTTACTGGCCCACTCTATTTCTTTGCAAAATTGCTCATTATACTCATCAGATTCATTAGGCCTATAACACATACCTACTCTCATTTTTCCTTTCCCAGTGCTTATGTCACACCAAACAGACTCAACATTGCATTGTCCACCAACTTCAATTGGATGCACTTCCTTAGATTTTATGTGTTTCTTAACTAACAGCATAACCCCTCCTCCCTTCCTGTCGTGTGTATACTTCCTGTACACATTGTACTCCCTAAATTCCAATTCTGCACTGTTTCTGGCTGTGTGACACTATGTCAATGATATCCCAACAATATATGTCTTTGATGTCTTGACTAGCACTTCAAGCTCATCAAATTTATTAACTATACTTCTAGCATTGGTGTACATGCAAGTATACATGCACCTGTTTCTACTCTTACCTTAACACAGCCCATGTATTTATTTGTTCTACTATAACTCCCAGCACTCTTGGAAATCTCCATTGCCTTGCTTTCCAGGCTGCTGCTCATTCTGCTAGAAGCAGTACAAGAATCACTTTTCCCTTTGCCTACAGCCACTGTTAACCTTTTAGTCTGTGTATCCCCCCCAACCTAGCAGTTTTCTGACCCACCTAACACTGCCTCGATAGCATCAGAAAATATTCTTGCACTCTTTCTATTTAAGTGTCCCCATCCCTGTAGAAGCAGTCTCTCCTGTCAACAAGCACAGATCAGGTTGAAAAAATTCTACCCCTTCAGCTTTGCACAATCTCTCCATGGCCGAATTGATCGACATGACTCTCAACATATACTCCCTCCTATCGTGTCTTGGCAGAATTGCAGACACTTTCACATTCAACCCTAACTCACGACTTTTTTTCAACATTGACCTGTACTTGTTGAGTAAATCTGCAGATCTGTTACTCTTAATGTCATTAGTTCCAATGTGTACAACAGTATCACCTTTTATGCCCTTAAAAGATGATATCTGCTCTACAACATCATCAACTTTTGCCTCTGGAAGACATTACCCTGGTCCTGTTCCACTTATCCTTTTTTGCATACTATATGCCCCGTCTCCCTGACAATAGAGTGACCTACAATAACTAGTTTTTGTCGGACCGGTGCATTCTGCCTAGGTTGCTGCTGCTGCTGTGTTGACTGATGCACGGGAGTGAGCTCTGGTGTTGAGTTGGGCAGCTGAGAGCTTGATGGGCTCTCATATTAATTTCTTCGAGGGCATTTACCCTACACCTCAAGCTCTCATAAACGCCCATCAGAATGCTGAGTTGGTGCCTAATTTCTTGACACTCTAGACACTAGCACACACAAAGGCATCCTCCTTGGCTAGATCATGTCCTGTTTTAGAAAGATCAGGAAACATTTCACATTTTGCACATTTTTTGAGACTGTGATGTGTTGGAGAATCGCCCCTTTGTTTCTACCCTGAGTCAGAGCACTCTCGCTAGTCTGTGATCTTTGCTGCTCAGCTCTAGTCTGAGTCATGATTTCTGTTTAAATACAATTTAATTAACAATGAAATTTAATAAGATTAATAATATTTTTGATTAATTGATAATACAGTAAACCCCCGCTATTCGCGAGGGTTACGTTCCTGAGAAATGTCGCGAATACTGAAAATGCAAATACTGAGTTATGGCTCCCATAGTAATAAAGGGGTTCTGTTCCAAAGTATGAAATATATAAGAAAAACTAGTCTAAAATTTTGTCTATGTATGTATTATATGTACCTTCATATTATGACTATGTACATAGTGAAATGCAAGCATATGGCATCGAAATGAAAATAAGAAACAATTTAATATTAAATGTAATATTTATTAGAAATTTCAAACAAATCTTTCAAACCAGCGCCTTTGCTAGCAAAAAAACTTATCACGCCAGTGCTATCACCAGTTCGCTAAAGTGTTGATAAAGGAGTTTTTACCTTTTCACGAATGATGAGTGAACTTAACGGAATTTTATTTTGAGTTCGGTCTTCTATCCGCAGATTTTAAGCTTTTTCCATTTTTTCTAATTTAACATCACGAGTTACAGAGCAAATTTTTGAAGCGATTAGCATGTTTTCATGGACACTACAGCGGATTTTTTCTTCCGATTTCTTGATTTATCGTACCGTTGACTCATTGATTTTATAATGTTTTGCCACTGAAGAGACACTTTCACCATTAGAAATTTTGTCTAATAACTCAATTTTATTCGCTAATCATCACCTTCTTTGATATTTTCACATTTCCCTCGTTATTCGTAGCCATATTTTTGTACAGGTAAAAAAGAACTTGTCCACAATAAAGGTGCTTTCTTCCGTTAACACACTCAAAAAAAGTCTGTTTTACACTGCAAAACGATAGATTTATCACTTTTGTGAGCATATAAATTTATAAATTGATAAATTTTTTCAATTTATAAGCAAATAAATTAAAAGCAAACGACCAAACCTTCCATGACAAGCACATAACACATACTGAACAAGGATTAGAGAGAAACATCCACGCTCACGATTTTGTCACCCCTCTCCCCCCCACCCACTGAACACTGTTTTTACCGGGAAAGATAATTTAGCCACGCCCATGTTTTTTTATGGCGGAAAATATTCACAGCGCTTTAAAATTCACATTTTTTTAAGTTTCATTTTATTTTAAATCAGCGATCTCGAATACGCGAAACCGCGAATACAGATACCGCGAATAGTGGGGGTTTACTGTACTATTATAAGCTAACAGATTCCTAATTGAGTGCTTCATATTATGCTATCTAGTTTTACTTTATACACTAATAGTGTAATATATATATATCAGTTCGAGATATATATACATTACACTATTTCTTATCGACTACAATATGGCGGCTAGTTCAACGATATTGGCACCAATACCAGGAGTCGTAACTTCCAAAAATTGCTAGTTAAATTCAAAATAAGAAGCTAACGAATGCTGCTAAACCTATTTAATATCTCTGTAAAACACAATGTAGTATGTTAATTAACAAAGAATATGGTAAAAATTAAAAATACTTATCACTTTACAGCAGCCAAAAATCCACCGACTGTTCTCTTCTGCAACTAGAGCACCCTCTATCCTTTATCATCTCTTTTGCAATTTTTAAGTATTTGGTTGATTCTGAAAGCAGGGGGACAGCTTATGACATATTCTTATTGACCTCTTAGAGGGCTTGTGAAGTCTGTTTGGTTCAAAATGTTATACTGTGCAATTAGACAGCAGATAAATTTGCTGTAATAGTTTTTTTCAACATTCAAAAATTCAGACACTAATTGACTAGATAGAATTCCTTTTATAAACTGTTCACTTGTTTCTTGTTGATTAAAGATGATTTTTTGTAACATCGTTACCCCAAGCTGATGCTATATTGGCTTACCCCTTAAGCTAGCCCCTGGTTCTCATTGTAGTAATTGTAGCTTTACAGTTTCAGTGTAATAATTAGTTTATAGTAATTAGTTTTTGATGTAAAAACATCTTCAGTAGCACCTACTAAATTTCAGGCTGAAGTAAAACCAATTTTTCACGAAAATATGAAGCAGAAATGACGCAAATTACGTAACTTCCTAAATGATGCTAATGCAGTCACTAATGTTGATTCTTGATGCAAAAACATCTTTAGCAGCACCTACTAAATTTCAGTCAGACAGTCAGTGTTTGGCCTGTTGGTGCAATGTGAAACGGAAATGATGAAATTATGTCACTTCCTAAATTATGCAAATTATATCACTTCCTAAATGACATTAATGCAGTCACTAACATTGATTCTGTAGAGTAAGTAGTGGGTATGAGCATAAAATGTTACATTGTTTTTTTTACTGCTAGAAGTCTTTATCATCTATATAACTGATCATACAAATTAAATTCTTAATTCAATTTTTATAGGTTTACTTTTTTTTCTTACATCCTTGGCAAAAGATGCTAAGAAAAACAGCAAGGATTTCTTTACTTATATAAACTCTAAAAGGAAGGGGATGGATCTGATTGGTCCACTTGACATCGATGGTTTGACTGTTGATGATCCTGCTCAGATAGCACACAAACTGAATGAGTATTTTGCATCTACATTCACACATGAGGAATTATTAAGGTTTAAAAATGGCAGAAGGTTATCAAATTGTAGCAGGGTGCTTAATGATTTTGTAATAACTGAGAGCAAAGTGGAGGAGAAATTGTTGAAGTTAAACTTAAGGAAGGCACCTGGGGTGGATGGGATCTATCCAGTTATATTAAAGGAGGTGGCAAAGCAACTAAGCAAACCCTTATCCATAATTATGAGAGCATCCTTGGACTCAGGGGAGGTTCTCACTGACTGGAGATGTGCAAATGTGACCCCAATTCACAAAGGGGGATCGAAGGGTGACACGAGTAATTACAGACCAGTTAGTTTAACTTCTGTTCCGGGTAAAATAATGGAGTCACTCGTTAAAGACGCATTGCAGGATCATCTAGACAAGACTGCAGCAATAATTCAGACACAGCATGGGTTTGTTAAGGGAAAGTCTTGTCTGACAAATTTGATAGGATATTATGATGTGGTTACAAAGGAACTGGATGCAAAAAATAATTTTGATATCATATATTTGGATTTCAGGAAATCTTTTGACACTGTTGCGCATGAAAGACTATTGTACAAATTGGAGCAGAATGGTATTAAGGGTAAGTTGCTACAATGGATAAAAGGATGGTTAAGTGGGAGAAGACAGGGTGGTAATCAATGGGTGCTGCTCTTAGTGGACTAATGTTATTAGTGGAGTCCCACAGGGTTCGGTGTTGGGTCCACTGTTGTTTTGTATATTTATTAATGATATTGATGAAAGTATATCAGGCTTAATATTGAAGTTTGCAGATGATACAAAGGTTGGCAGGGTTGTTAATGACAGTAATGGCAGTGTGCTACTGCAACAGGATCTAGATAATTTGGGCAGATGGGCTAAGAAGTGGTAACTGAAGTTTAATCTTGACAAATGCAAAGTACTACATATGGGTAGAAGTAACCCCAGAGAAACGTACCAACTGTGTGGTACTACACTTAAGGTGGTAGAAAATGAAAAAGACCTGGGAGTAATTGTGCAGCCGGATATGAAGTTTTCTGAGCAATGCAGACAGGCTGCCAGGGCAGGTCATGGGGTTTTGTCAATGATATATAGGAATTTTGCTAGCAGGGAAAAGGAGGTGATTGTCCCTCTGTATAAGGCAATGGTCAGGCCACGCCTTGAGTACTGCGTACAGGTCTGGAGGCCTCATTTTAGGAAGGATGTAGATTTATTTGAGCGTGCACAGAGAAGGGCAACAAGATTGGCGAGGTGAATGAAGGGATCCTCTTACCAAGAGAGGCTTAAGTTCTGCAAATTGCAGTGGCTGGAGACTAGGCACCTGTGCGGTGATCTGATTGAGGTGTATAAGGGCTTGAATGGATTGAGCATGCTGAATTCTGATGGGATCCTTCCACTTGTTCAGATTACGAACTTAAGGGGACATAAATTCAAATTAAGAAAGGACAGATGTAGAATAGGTGTGCGGGAATTTGTCTTTAGCCAGCGGGTGGTTAATTGCTGGAACAAACTTCCATCTACCATTGTGGAAGTTGATAGGTTGAATAAATTTAAGGAGGAACTGGACAGGCATTTGGAGGGAATGGTGTGTTTTTTTTTTTTTTTTTTTGGCTGATGCTGCATAAGCTCATACACTTGCTTTCTTGCATCACATGCCACTACTACTATTACTACTACTGCTACATCATCCAGGCCTATATGTTTTAGTAATGGTGCAGCCTGAATAGGAATATACATCAGTTTTGTAAATGATTTTAACTCACACTTAATTAATATAATATGTATGGGTCAAAACCTGAAATGATAAAAACCATACTATATATTTTACAGCTCTTTTTATTTGTATATCTTAACATTTTTCTGTGTGTGTGTGTGTGTGTGTGTGTGTGTGTGTGTGTGTGTGTGTGTGTGTGTGTGTGTGTGTGTGTGTGTGTGTGTACACATATGCAGGCACACACACACACACACAGAATGAAATGTTAATATTAATTTTTTAATTGAAGTACCTCTGTTATACATTTTTATTCTTAACATCAGTATGTATACTAATACCCATTTCATGCAAAATATAAGTTTGTATGTATTCATAAACTAAAGCAAATAAAGTTTGTATAAAAATCAATGTATTTATTGACTTCATACCACTTTCTGTTGAAGCCAAAAGAATAATAATGATCTAATAATGAGTGAACGTTAAGTTCACTCATCATTCGTGAAAAGGCAAAACTCCTTTATCAACATTTTAGCGAAACTGGTGATTGCACTGGCGTGATAAGTTTTTTAGTTAGCAAAGGCGCTGGTTTGAAATTTCTAATAAATATTACATTTAATATTAAATTGTTTCTTATTTTCATTTCGATGCCATATGCTTGCATTTCACTATGTACTGTCTATGTACATAGTCATATTATGAAGGTACATATAATACATACATAGACAAAATTTTAGACTACTTTTTCTTATATACAGTGTTTCATACTTTGGAACGGAACCCCTTTATTACTATGGGAGCCATAACTCAGTATTCGCGGCATTTCTCAGGAACGTAACCCCCGCGAATAGCGGGGGGTTACTGTATAGTAAATGAATTAATAACAAGAGCTGATCCCAAAAAAACTGCTTACTATAATGGAAAATCATGCTACAATATGCCTTTTATCAACACCAGCTGATTATTAATTACTACCCGGTATCTTATAAATGGGTTGCTGAACAGAACTAGAATTGCAATGGTAAGACAGCATTTGAGAAGATGAAGCAAATATTTACAGAAATAAGAGTTAAGGAAGGGGTTACCTAAATGTTTTGTATGAAATATGCTTTACAAGGCCGAGACACTGGCACTATGGAAAAGGATATTAGAAGAATTTAATCTTTTTTTTGAGATGCAAATGTGGAGGATGCTTGAAAAAAACTGGTAGGGTGAAAAATGAAGAAAAATTATATAATTGAAGAGGGTAGGAGAAAACAGAAGTATGATGAAGGCTATAAGGAAAAGAAAGGAAAATTTTATTGGACATGCACTGAGGAGAGTTTATTAAAGGATATAACTGGAGAGGAGTTAACAAGTAAGAGACTGAAAGAAAGAAAGAGAATTGGAGTTTTAGATGACTTTGTAAGGCTGATGGGTATGATGGTCTGAAGGAGAGGGCTAAGGACAGGGAGATATTGAGATGCAATTGAGTTCTGGCTTTCATGGTAATGCCATGTGGCAGAGAATGATGATGACCTTGGCTTGAAAAAAATTATGCAAATAAGCATCTTTATTCAGCAGCCTTCATTAAATTGAAATGTTGGATGGATAGACAGAACATTGAAAAGAAAAAAAGAATAAGGACCATGCACTACATTTTGCACTGCATCTGAGAGGTCCTGCAAAAAGAATATCTGTGCAAAACATTTTGGTTCACAGTTAATAACAAAAAACTTTATCTACATTCCTAAATATAAGTATGGCATTACTAGAGTAGTTTTTGAAGTAAAATTTTATGGTTTCACATAATAATTAAGTGGAAACACTTATCTGGTGCATTGTGAGCATTCTTGCAACTTTTTTTGTTTTGTGGTTGCACTACACTCATAGTTTCTATTATGAGTGTAGTGACTCATAGTCACTACACTCATAATGTTTCTCTAAAAATTTTTTTCTTCTCTTTTTTAAATATTTATATATATTACATATAAGTAGAAATATGTGCAAATTCTTCATTTTGAACACCATTAAACATATGTGAAATTTTAAATAAACTTGAAAATTGAAGCAATTAATAGTATCTGATATACACAGTGCATTTCAAAATTGTACAAAACAAATGCAGAAACATATTCTACAACGAAAAAAAAAAAAAGTTCCTATAAACTTATGTTTCAAAAGTCTTACAAACTCTGTAAAACAGCAAAACATTTTTGTTCAAATTCATATCACAAAAATATGATTGTTTAAAATGGGATTTAAACACTACAAAACATCTGTAGCAACACAAACATGAATAGTGTTGTTCTGTTACATGAATCATGCTGTTTACTTAGTTGTGAATAACCTGTATAAAGTCATCATCATCATCAGCCATTTTCAATCCACTGCAGGATGAAGGCTTCTCCAGTAACTTTCCAGTTCCTTCTGTTTTGAGCACTGGCCATCCATTTACTACCCACAAACTCATGAATTTCATCTATCCATCTCCGCCTTTGTCTTCCAGGTTTTCTTCTAGCCCCTCTTGGATACGATTCTGTTATTTTCTTAGTCCATCTGTCATCATGTCTTCGAGCTATGTGTCCTGCCCAAGACCATTTTAGTTCTTTAGTTTTGATAAGAATGTCCTTTACTTGAGTTTGCTGCCTAATCCATGTGTTTCTCTTCTAATCTAACAGTCTGATCTGATTCCTAATATGATTTGTTCCATTCTTTGCTGTGTAGTTCTCAACTTCTCTTCCTTTCTTTTGGTGAGTGCCCAAGTTTCACTTCCATAAGTCATGGCGGGGAGTATACATTGGTTCATTATTTTACGTTTCAAACTGGGATATTACTCTTCAGTATGTGACTATATTTCTTGAATGCTATCCATACAGCTAACAACTTGTCCCAAATAAGTATATGACTTCACCTTTTCAATTACTGCTCCTTCAATCATTATTTCCCTTTCTGTGGCATACTTGTTCATCATTACTTTTGTTTTAGCCATATTCATCTTTAGTCCAAAATCCTTACTAACTGTGCATAACTGATTAAGATTTTCCTCTAATTCTTTGGGATCGTGGCTTATGACCACAATGTCATCTGCAAATCGTAAATGGTTTAGGTACTCTCCGTTCACATTGACTCCTTTCTGCGACCAGTCTAATCTTCTGAAAGCTTCCTCAAGGGCAGCAGCAAACAGCTTTGGAGATATTGTGTCTCCTTGTTGAACTCCTTTCTCAATTTTAAATTTCCTACTGTCTTTGTCTAGTCTAATAAAGGAGATAGCACTCTCATATATTTTCTTCAAAATCATAATATATGGGGTATCTATGCCTTGTCTTTCCAGTGCCCGAAACATTGCCGTATGCTGTATGGAGTCAAATGCCTTTTCATAATCCACAAATGCCAGGCATAATGGTGTTTTATATTCATTTGCTTTCTCCATTAGCTGTGATATTATGTGAAGGCAATCCATAGTTGAGAATCCTGTCCTAAAGCCAGCTTGCTTTTTCGGTTGATTCTCATCAAGTATTCTTTCTAATCTGTTAGTAATGACCCTTGTGAACAACTTGTAGATGTGGGGTAACAAGCTAATTGGTCTATAATTTCCAATTATTGATTTATCTCCTTTCTTATGCAGCAAAACTATGATTGCATTATTCCACTGCTTAGGCGTCACACCTTTTCTAATGCACTTTGTGAAGAGCCTTGCCAGTTTTTGTTATGTCTCTTCTTCCCAAATTTTAACAACTCTACAATAACTTCATCTTCTCCTGGGGCTTTCTGATTCTTCATTTTCTTCAATGCATGTTCTACCTCATCAGGAAGAATATCGGGTATGTTGTATGTGTTCCTACTTTGCAATCCATCTTCCCCACTGCTGGCATCATTCCCCTGCTCCTTGTATAATTCTCTACAGTAGTCTTCTGCAATTTGAATTATGGCTTCTCTGCTGTTTATAAGTACACCATCGCTATTCTTCAGTTTCAGTATCATTTGTCTTTCTGTATTACTGCTCATGGCTGCTGATTTAAATCCTTTGTTTTCCCTTAATGCTTGTTCTACTTTTCTTGTGTTAAATCTTCTTATGTCCTCTCTGAGTCTCTTTCTAATGGCTTTGCATAACTCAGTATACTCAATTTTCTCCCTGTCAGTGTTTTTCTTGCTCTTCATTTGTCGTCATTGGTTCATCATGACAAGTGTTTCTTGACTAATTTTTTCTTCTTTGGATTTCTGTTTCCCTATAGGTTTCTTGGGCTTTATCACTTTCAAAAAGTTGTAATATTCCCCATCGACATCTTGGTCATGAGCAGTCTGCAGAAGCTCAAACTTGTTCTTAAGTTCCAGTACATACTGCTTTTTCTCCTCTTCTGTTATCACAAAGACCTTTGTATTATTTACTCAAGTCAGTTTTTTCCTTTCCTTTCCTACATCTATATCAAGTGTACATCTTACCATTCTGTGATCACTTCCAACATTTACCTTATTCAGGACGGTAACATCATTCACAATATATCTTCTGTTAGTTAGGATGAAGTCGATTTCATTAGTTGGTAATCCATTTGGACTCTTCCATGTCCACTTCTGTACACCCTTTTCTTGAAAAAAGTGTTCATTACTGACAGTCCTTGAGATTCTGCAAATTCCACAAGTCTTTCACCTCTTTCATTTCTTTCACCAATTCCAAAATTTCCTATAGTTCCCCTTTATGCACTGTTTTGTCTTTTTCCAAATTTAGCATTGAAGTCCCCCATAATAATAGTGTAGTGGGTTTTCTGCTCATCTAGAAGACTCTCAATTTTGGTGTACATTTCTTCAACCTCTTTATCATCATGGCTCGATGTTGGTGCATAGATCATTATAATCTTTAGCTTGTACCTCTTAGAAATCTTGAATATTAGTCTTGACACCCTTGGTGATGTACTTTTGAATTCCAAAATATTGTTTTTAAAATCTTTATGGACCAGAAACCCAACTCCACCTTCACTCCTTTCACTGTTTCCATTGGTGTACAGCAGATTTCCACTCGATAAACTTATAAGTGGTTAATTTCTTCTTCTTGTTTCAGCCAAACCAATGGTATTCCAATTCACATTTTCTAATTCCTTTTCCAGCTCTAATATCCCGTCTTCACCGATCTTCACCCGTATAAAGTACATACTAGCAATGTCACTGTCTGTTGAATTTTTCAGGTTCTACAATGACTGCCCTGTTTGTTTTTTTTTTCCTCCCAAAATATCTTTTTACTTTTGCCATTTAACTGATATGAGTTTAATTTATGGCAAGATTCATAAGAATTCTGTAGCTGCTGTTTACAGGTTTGTTTGTTTGTTTGTTTGTTATTTGGTTTTTAGGAGCATTAGCAACTAAGGCCATATTGCTCCGGGGATATGCGGTGGTCATTCTCTGACCTTTCTGCATCCTCCGTATTTGGTGGGCACGGGCTCGAACCCTAGTCTAATCAAGAAGTGTGTGCTACGCACTGCTGCTCCTGCCCACCTGACTATGGAGGTGCCCTGTTTACAGGTACAGCAAAAAATTTTCAACTCAACAAGTACCAGATCATAAAACATTTGCTGCTATGGGGAGGTAACTTAGAGAAAAGGTATGCTGACCATTAAGAGTAAATGCTGGTAGAGGGAGATTTCAGTGAACTGCAAATGGATACTTTGTGCTGTACGAGTATCCCTACTACAAGTATCAGAAGGTTGTCAAGTCACATAAATGTTTCCTCTGAAAGCACATGGAAGACATTCATGAATAGAAATTGTACCCATTTCACAATATGCCGCTGAAAGAATTGTTGTCATAAAGTATGAATAAATGCAGAAACATTTTTCAGTGGTTCATTTTGCAACATATGTATGATCCTCAATTTCTTGACCACGTTCTGCTTACAGATGAATCGTATTTTGAAAAAAATTGGTATGCTCAACTCTCAAGACAGAAAACATACCTGAGCCAAAGAAAACTCACATATGAATGTCAGTACTCATTATCAAGATACCTTTTCCTTTAATGTTTGGTGTGGTGTTCTTTGGGACATTCTTATTAGTCCTTATTTTGAGGAATGGCGTGCCTACATTTTCACCAGTTGTTCAGGAGAAAATGTAGGCATGCCTACATTTTCTCCTGAACAATTGGTGGGAACTATTGAAAGATGTACTCTTTGAAAATCAGCAGAGAATGTGATTTATAGTGCACTTTTCCTCATGATGCTTCTGACTTTTTAAGTACAGAAAACATAACTAGCTCTTCCTTAGTGCATTTGTAAATAATAATATAAATGCATTTGCATGTCTTTTTGATGTATCTGACACATAATAAGGTATTTATTCTTTTAACATAGTGCATATGTTTATTCTTTGCAATTGGTTATATTATATGTGATGTCATTCTGGGATATTATTATTACACCAGAGATAGGACATTATTTGAATGAAAAGGAGTACAATATTGATTTAGTATCCCTTCCATTTAATTAGAAAGAAACTTAAAATATTACACAGTTTTTCTTGTTCCAATGGAGAAGTGTTGAAAAGGCAGGGAATATTATAGAAGTAAATGAGTTGGGAGATTTTATAGATGGATAATTCTAAAAAGGAGACATTAGAATATCAGTTTAAAATTTTTTTTTTTTTAATTTTTATTTTAGGTACAACCCTTCTGGATGGATGATTTTCGAAAACAGTTTACTCCATTGGTTGACAGACTCAGTAGTGTGAAGATGGTAAGCAATTGTAATGAACTTTATCATTTAAATGTTAACAAAATGGAAATACATAATTCCAATAATGTTATGGAAACTACATAATGCCAAAATAAGCATCAGTCTGCTAGGGTTTGGCTCCAGCAACTTCCAACAATTTTAGCACCATCTGAACCACTTATTATGTCATGACTATATGACCAAAATTTGCTATTAGCCCCAGAAGCAATCACAACCTGGCTGCCTAGACCAGTCTGTCCATGCCAGTAATATTGTTATAATAAATGTATACTTTTCCCAGTATCATTTAAAACCGTGTTATAAAGTGATATTTAATGTAGCCGATATTGTCAGAACCAGAAATAGTAAAAGTGTAGTGCTCTATCCCTTCTTTAGTTTGTCTTTAGAAAGATGACAAAACAAATTATGTATTATAAGGACTAATACTGAAATATGACAAATATTAATTGATATTATTGGAGATATGAAAAGTGGTAAATTTTCCTAACTTCATTTATAATATAGACATATAAAAGAAGTTGTATTGTTTCCTTTTTTTTTTATATATACAGGGTGTCGCAAAATATTGGTACAAACCTTTAGGGGAGGTAGGTAACACCTAAAGGAATGCGAATTGCATAGGAACCCATAAACGGAAACGTCACCATAAGTCGGTAGACGCCGCTGTTCATCAGTTCACGAGAGGGAAATTTCTGGTTCACTCATTCAAGCAGTAGTCGCCGCCCGAAGAGCATGCATCGATATTCGAACTGTGAGCTGGCAGACATGCACCTAGTGTATGGATTAGCAGAGGGCAATGGACGAGCCGTTCAACGAATTTATGGAGAACGCTTTCCAGACAGACATGTACCGGACCACCGTTTGTTTGCACATGTGCATCAAAATTTGTGCAATTATGGGTCATTTAGAGGTAACATGTATTGCGGGCAGACCATGTTCGACATGAACTCCCGCCGTGGAAGAAAGTGTGTTGAATGCCGTCCAGAATAATCCTACTACGAGCACACGTGCCGTTGCCTCTGCCTTAGGAGTGTCTCGTTGCAGTGTACAGCATGTCTGGCACGACGATTCCTTACACCCCTTTCATCTCCAAAGGGTTCGGTTACTGCTCCCCCAAGATCATCCTGCACATGTGGCTTTTGCGCAGTGGTTTCTCCAAGAAAGTGTTCAAGACTTGAATTTTCCAGCCTATGTTTTGTTCACGGATGAGGTTTATTTCACTCGGGAAGGCTTATTCAATCAGCACAATGCTCATGTGTGGGCTCACGACAACCCACACTGTGTGCACCCCCATGTGGCACAACATCGCTTCTCAATAGATGTGTGGGCAGGTATGGTCAGTGACTGCTTAGTCAGCCTATACCTGTTACCATCCCGCATGAACTCCGCTAGATATCAGATCTTTCTTGAACAAGTTCTACCAGGGTTACTTGACGATGTTCCAGCAAATGTGAGATGCAACATTTGGTTTCAACAGGGCACCTGCCCATTATGGAAGGTGTATTCATGACCATTTGAACAGGCGTTTTGGGCGTCAATGGATTGGCCGTGGTGGACCCATTGCCTAGCCCCCACGCTCACGCCCTCAAATCTATCGTGTATGAATCACCTGTGGAGATGGAAATGGATCTCATGGTGAGACTCGTCTGCGCTGCTGCTACTGTCAAAGAACCTCCAGGTGTGTTCAACCGTGTCCGCCAATCCATGCTGCATTGGTGTCACGCATGCATTGCATCTCATGGTGGAACCTTTGAGCATCTGTTGTAACATCATGAAATGCATCCATCTCATACTCTATTGTTAATATTATGTCAAATAAATGTTTGCCACTAATTACTGTCTTGTGTCATTTCTGCTACTTGTGCCTCTGCTACTACTTTCCCGTGACATTTCTGGTTATGGGTTCCTATGCGATTCACATTCCTTTAGATGGTACCTACTTCCCCTAAACATTTGTACCAATATTTTTGAGACAACCTGTATATATACGTTCATTTCAAAGCTTCGTACTGTTTAAGTCATTTAAGTATTTATAAAGCAATTTCATGTCTTAGATTATTTTGTTATACTTTGTTACCAGGTGCTATAGAATTAACCTTATGGTACATGTAGGATTTATCTCCCAAGTACAGAATTATGGAATTGTTCAGGGTCAGTTTATGAATGGCTGCCAGGATTTTAAACATTACAACCACTGCCCCCCCCACCCAGTCAAAGCCACATGAACCATCCCTACACTAACATTCTCTCTGCCAAACTTCATTGTTGAAACTATACTCCAGTAAGTAGAATAATCTGGGTTCTCCAAGCCATTTAAGCATTCAGTGTGAACAGTCAAATGACTCTTTCCATCAATCTATAATCATGAATAATGAGTAATAATCACATTTGACATTTCACTCTTTTTTATTTTATGTTGGGCTTGCAAGCTACTTATTTCCCATATAAATAATTGCTGCATACCATTTGAATAGCAGAAGCACTTATAGCCATTGCTTTCACCTTCTCTTGTTGAAATATAGATCTTCATTTTGCAATGAGAGGTTATTGGTCATCTTAAGACACAGGTGATTTGCAAAGTACTTAAACACAATTTTCTTAAATTTTTGACTTCTCTTTTTGAAGTTATTGTTACAACTTTGTAACAGTTTTTTAAAACAAGTCAAAAGTTGTTACAAAGTGAATTTGTAACAACTTTGAATCCTTCCCATGTAATAAAAACTTGGAATCACATTTGCTTATTTTTTTACTCTTCCTTGCGTCGTGTAATTTGTGAATGGCCCTAAACTTTCTTAGTCTGTCAGGTAATTTTTTAATTGGGTTTTGTTCTTATTTCCTCTCTTTTCAGAGCATTAGCTATAATTGAATTTGGAATTTTCAGACAGCTTGTAATAGCCTACAATAGCAAACAAACAGTAAGCCAGAGGAGTTTACAATTTTGACAATGAATACAATCATTAACTGTATTTAGCAGTCACATAGGCTCGAACCATTGTCCAGTCAAATGCATGTGCATTACTGAACTCTTGTACTTGGCCACTTTGGGCCTGAAAATTATTGAAAGATGAAAAAAGCAAATATAAAAAATTAATAACACAGAAGAAGATTAATTTAAGTAGGAAGAGCATTATGAAACCAATTGTGGTAAAATTGAGTATGTGCTCAGTTTGAATTTCAAATTCATTTTCACCATATTAATGAATATGTTCGAAACACATATTGTAATATAAAGTATGGTGATACTCAAAAAATATTTCTAGGCTAAATGCCTTAAGAGTATGACAGAGTTGTTTATGCATGGATACTGCACTTGCATTATTTCTACTACCCAGATAGTAGCACTGCTTAGGCATTTAGCCAGGAAATATTTTTCGATTAAACCATGCACACCGTCAAGCATCTCTCATATTTTGGAGTTATACTTCATAAATGGGTTGTCACTATTGCAACAACAGAGTACTTTAACATTAGTTGAGGCATATGATGCAAGAAAGCAAACTTATATAAAGCATCAGCCAAAAAAAAAAAAAAAACAGCCTTTCCATTTCACCCATCCAGTCAATACTCCAAATGTTTGTCTAGTCCAGCCTTCAATTTATTTAAGCTATCAACTTCCACAACAACAGATAGAAGTCTGTACCGGCAGCCGACTACCCGCTGGCTAAAAGCAAACTCCCGCACATCTATTCTACAACTGTCTTTTCTCAATTTGAATCTATGCCCCCTCGGGTTCTTAATCTGAGGGGGCATAGATTCAAAGAGCAAGCAGAAGTATCCCATCAGCATTGAGCCTGCTCAAACCATTCAAGGCCTTGTACACCTCAATTAGATCACTTTGCAGGTGCCTAGTCTCCAGATGCTGCAACTTGCAGAACTTAAGCCTTTCTTGGTAAGAGCACCCCCTTTGTTTCTCACACCAATCTTGTTGCCCTTCTCTGTACTCATTCTAGCAACTCTACATCTTTCTTAAAATGAGGCCTCCAGACCGGTACTTAGTACTCAAGGTGTGGCCTGCCCATTGCCTTATACAAAGGGATAATCACCTCCTTTTCTCTGCTAGCAAAATTCCTATATATCATTGAAAAAACTCCATGACCTGCTCTGGTAGCCAATGTGCACTACTAAGAGAACTTCATATTTGACTGCACAATTATCCCTAGGACTCTTCCATTCTCCTCCTCCCTGAGTGTAGTACCATACAGTTAGTACATTTCTCTTGGGTTACTGCTACCAATATGTAGTAGTCAGTTGGTCAATGTTTGTATGGAATTTTTTAGGTGTATTGGCGTCTATGGCCATAGTGCACCAGCATTTGTCAAGGTTCCACTTCAGTTGCCACTTCTCAGCCCATCTGCCTAACCTTTCTAGATCCTGTTGCAGTAGCATACTGTCTTCACTGTCATTAACAACTCTGCCATCCTTTGTATCATCTGCAAACTTGGATATTAAGCCTGATATACCTTCATCGATATCATTGATAAATACACAAAACAACAATGGGCCCACCACCAAACCCTGGGGGACTCCACTAATAACATTAGTCCACGTAGGGCAGTGTCCATTTATTACCACTCTCTGCCATCTCCCACTCAACCATCCCTTTATCCATTGCAGCAACTTGCCCTTAATTCCATACATTCTGCCTTGGAGATTGCCGCTGTGTTGCCTGATGCACAGGAGTGAGTTCTGGCATTGAGAGCTTGATGGCCCCCTCATATTAATTTCTTCGAAAGCATCTACCCTACACCTCAACTCTCATAGACACCCAACAGAACACTGAGTTGGCACCTAATATCTTCACAGTCTCTACACCTAGCACACACAAAGACATCCTCCTTGGCTAGACCATGTCCTGTTCTAGAAAGGTCCGCAAACATTTCACATTTCATACAATTTTTTAGACTGTGATGCGTTGGAGAATCATCGCCTTTGGTTCTCCCCCGAGCCACAGTACTACCGCTACTTTGTGCTCGCTGCTTTGCTGCTCTAGTCTGGGTCATGATTCCGTTTAAGTACAATTTAATTAACAATGAAATTTAATTTTCATTTTACTGATTAATTGATAATACTGTACTAAGCTAACAGATTTCTAATACAGTGCTACATATTTTGCTATCTAGTTTTACATTAAACCTTATGCTATCAAGTTCAGGATATGCATTGCGCTATTCCGTATCGCATAATAATGGCAACAAGTTATGAATGGTAAAATCTATGGACACTAAGTATTAACTTTCAAAATCACAATGTACATTCAAAATTAACCAATTAGCTTGACTAGGACTGTAAAGCTACTTATAGAAAATAATTTAATATAACAATTAAGTCAATAAAACAACTAACATATGGGTAAGTGCAAAAGCATCAATTAACATAGCTATCTACCAAAGTAGTTAAGTTAAATTGGCATCATTTTGATTCTATCTCATATTATGAATACCTTCACAACGAGTTGCCATGGTATTGTATTACCTTGAATAAGTAACACTTCGCCAATGGAGAAGACAACTGTTACTTATTCTCGGCAGATACAACCACCCAGATGGCACCGTTTCAAAGCTTGTTTGTATATGTATCGAATAATAACTCTGCTATCCACTTGTCCCTATTAGACTTAGAAAAGCAAAAAGGAGAGGGAATGTTATAGTAGGAGCGGAAGAAGAAAATAAATGGTGTAGAAGAATGAAAGGGACAGTAACTCCTTCAACTCACACCACTCAAAAACTTATAAATTCCTCGAATAGGCAACACTTCCCCAGTAGAGAAGGCTGTTGTTACCTATTCTCAGAAACTCAGTGAATAGCAGGCTCCCCTGGTGGCCGTTTCAAGGCTTGTTGGCCTTTCATCGGTGGGTGGGCAGATACTCAAGTGTTGCAATAGTGACAACCCAGTTATGAAGTATAACTTCACAATATGAGAGATGCCTGAAGATGTGCAGTAGTATAAACTATAAAATGTTTAAGGGCAAAAGCCTCATGCTACGAGACAGAATGACTAATGTATTGGTAAGTGCAAAAGCATCAATATGCTTTTGCACTTACCAAAATGCACTTAGCAAAAGCATAACATAGCTATCTACCAAAGTACTTAAGTTAAATTGGCATTGTTTTGATTATATCTCATATTGTGAATACCTTCACAACAAGTTGCCATGGTATTGGACTACCTTGATAAGTAACACTTTGCCAATGGAGAAGACTATTTTTTCGTGGTAGTACAATACCATGGCAACTCATTGTGAAGGTATTCACAATATGAGATATAATCAAATCGATGCCAATTTAACTTAACTATTTTGGTAGATACCATTTCTTCCTCTTCATCTCCTACTATCACCTTCCGAAATCTTTTTTGTGTATTGCAATAGTGACAACCCAGTTATGAAGTATAACTTCACAATTTGAGAGATGCCTGAAGATGTGCAGTAGTATAAACTATAAAATGTTTAAGGGCAAAAGCCTCATGCTGCGAGACAGAATAGGGATAGTATGAGGATAACAGAGATCTTTATCCCATACCATATTTCAAACGGTGCTGTCTGGGTGGTGGTATCCGCCGAGAATAAGTAACAGTAGTCTTCTCCATTGGTGAAGTGTTACTTATTCCAGGTAGTACAATACAGTGACAACTCATTGTGAAGGTATTCACAATATGAGATATAATCACAGCGATGCCAATTTAACTAACTACTTTGGTAGATAGCTATGTTAATTGCTGCTTTCGCACTTACCCATACGTTAGTCATTCTACCTCGTGGCATGAGGCTTTTGCCCTTAAACATTTTATAATCAATAAAATGACTAAATATAAATAAAAACTTAGCATTCGCTGGAGCTGCAAAATCTTGTCCAACATGTGGATAACCTCGTACCGTCTCACTTGCCCACCCACCAATGAGTAAACCAACAAGCTTCAAAATGGTACTGTCTGGGTGGTGGTATCTGCTGAGAATAAGTAACATTAGGCTTCTCCACTGGGTGAAGCATCACTCATTCAAAGCAGTGCAATACTTCGGCCACTCGTGAAGGTATTCACAATATGAGATATAATTAAACGATGCATTCGTACTACTTGGGTAGTATAAATGACGTAAATGAAGTACCCATACATAAACAACTCTTTTATGATGATTCTGATACAGACAGTTAACCAATTAAATTTGTGACATGATATTTCTGTATTGAAATTTGGTAGCATTTGTAAGGCAGTGGACTAGTTGTGTCTTTATGCTTCCCACAACATAGTATGTGCCAATGTTTCTGGCATCAACAGATATCAGAGAGTAAAATAAAGCTACTGGATACCACAGAAGTAAACAAGATCATTACACCATGTTGTTGGTGTGCATGTTTCTGATTTATATATATACTTGGCCGCCCAGTTGTAAATTAGGAACATGAATTGGAAGTCAAAGCTAAATGTAGTTGAAACATTTAGACAGACTTCACATTGTCATCCTCATCTGTGATAGTATGCAGATATGTGAAGGAAATTTGGAAAAAAAATATTATATGCTGTATTGGTTCAAATGTAAGCCATCCTCAATATAAGTTGCATTCCAAAAATTATATGGTATTTAAAAAAATAATATATGTAGTTAGATCCTCTTTGAACAAAAAAAATATGCACACATGCAGTAATCCTGCTTTCACCTCGGAATCAACCTATTTGTGAAACCGATAAATGTAGAATACTGATAAATAAAATACTTAGATATAGAATACTAATAAAGTCAAAAAATTTTGATTTCATTAACTTTAACATTAATATTATTATTATTATTAAAATGTTAATCAATGTTGCTATTAATGGTAATATTAATGTTGATATCATTAATAGTAACATTGATTTGAATTGAGTTCACATGATGTACTATTTAATCTAAACTAATGCTGTACCATCTCTTGATCATAACAACAATGTGCCAGTTCCAGATCTAGACAATCTGGGTGATGTTATTTTTAATTTAAGAAGTGCTTAAGCTAAACTTCATTTTAAAAGCATCACACTTGTGGGGGAGGTGGAATTTGGCTTATATTTGATAAAATCTAGTATTGACATAAACCTTTTATTTTATAGGAAATATGTTTGATTACTGCAAGCACAAATTATCATGAGAATTTAACCAGAGTACAGTTCATCAGGAGTGTTTTGGATGATCTCATAAGCACACCCAACATAACTGATAAGAAGTTCAAATTAGTAAAGGATGAAATAATACATGAATACAAATGGAAGCAGGTAAAATTTTATTCTATATCATGTACATGATATTCATTTAATATAAATGGCTACACAAGTTCTGCATATTTTAATAAAAAAAAAACACTTGAGAATAAAGGCCTATTTTCTCAACTAATGAGTTTTTTTACTTAACTCATCCACTTACTGTTTTGAATTTTGATAAAGTTTTTAACTTCATGACAACCAGTAGTACTATTTTCTTTGGTTTGTGTGCTTCTTATCACATTAGTAGAGTAAGCTTTTGTTTTTCTGATTTCCATAGGACTTTACGGGTTGATAGTTGATCAAATAGTTCTATTTCATAAATTACATCTTGATTTCAGCACAATAACTCAAATAAATTAGCTTTCAAAGCCTTAAAGTATAGTAACTTATAAATTAAGTTACTATACGTTTATGAAAAATCAAAAATATTAAATACTCCTTTCTCAGTTAATAATAGTCCAGAATTGGAAGTTCCTTTAGAACATTTTACTGTAAACATCTGATATAAAACAGTGTCAAAGTCTGCTAAATGAGGCTTTCAAATTGTATCAGTGTGAGTAAAATTCTTGCAAGCTTTTTACCACAAATAAACAAATTAGATACTTAACAGAAAAGATTGCTTGGAAAGTTGAGAAAAAAGCCAAAAAAAAATTTTAATGAAAATACTGACTGGAGTAACGTGTTGTTAGTGTGAATTTTAGTATTCTTCCACTATAGTTTTAATCACCAAACTGAATCATCAACTACAAGTATGCTTCCATTGTTGATGTATACTATGCCACTCATGATAGATATGTTGATGACAATTTCCTGTGGTTCCATGAATTCCTAAAAAAGTTCCACTCCTACACAAACATCCAACATGACAGTATTTTCACTCTTGAAATGAAGGACAGTAGTACATTGACACTCTTGTGAACAAGACTTGTACAGTAGCAAAATTGTGCCCACCCCTCTGGCCACAAGGTTAGTATTAGCCACAAAGTGCAAAGCAATATATCAACCAAAAGAGATAAAAAATAAATAATAATCACACTGCATTGAGAGAAATAATAATCATACTGCATTGAGTGTGGCATAGGATAAAGTCACTCATGTTTGGGCCTTAGGGGTCAGTTTGAAAAGTTAGAGACAGTCACCCGAGGAAGACAGTGGAACAAGTGGCACTGTCCCCCGTATAGTTACCACAAGAGAAGGGCAAGACCATTCAGCCCCACCGACTGGAAGTGCTTCCTGCGCTAGTGACTACCCAGGAAGGAAAAAAGTGGCAATGCATGCAGTGGAGCATCGAAATGAATATGTAGATCGTGCAAGCATACTACGAAATAAACAAGCTAGAAAATGATATGAAAATGTACAGGTCGAGACTGCATACCAAGTGGTTGGAATGATTCCAGGATATTCAGGTCAGCGAATAGCAGACCAGAGAAGGACCATCATCATGAAGAACCTGATAGCTCCTGCAATCTTGAAAAAAATCGAGCAGGACATGAGTGATCAACTACAAAGAACAAAGACTATGGACAACATGGAACCAGAGGAGGAAGAGCAAGAAGAAATACAAACCAGAGTAGCTAAAGTGGAAAGAGACAAGGTCATGATACCTAAAATAGAAGACAAGTGGAAGAAGGCCCTAACAGAATTTGAAGGAATGGATCCCACAAAGACCCATGTGATACCGAATCAGAGACCCAATAGAATCCTGTGGAGAGTCACAGATCACCTCATTCGGCAAATAATACCACATTACCTTGACAACAATGGTGCAACACTGAAGGCCATCCACACAGCCATATACTGTGCTGCCATAGCAACCACTAGGATTAATGAAAGAGAAATGAGAGACCAGTAGCAGAAGAACCAAAAAAAAAGAAAGAGCTGCGAGCACAGGAAAGAAGACTTCAGCAGAAGACAGAAGAATTAAGAGTCCAAATAGGCCAATTCACCCATACCAATGGGGTAATAGGAGCAAGAAATTGATTGGAAAAGTTAACAGCATCCTCAAGAGAGATAGCGTCTACAGCAAACACGAGACCAAAAATCAGAGAATAGGAGAATACTTGGACACACCAAAGCAGACCCTCCTCTCACTCAGCAAGAAACTACACCAATACAAAGAGAGCTCCCAAAGGAAAATAAACAACTGAATCTTCGATGAGGACCAAAGAGCTTCTACAGGAGTGTAGGAGAAGACAGGAATGGCAGAAATGGATCACCTGAGCAGAAGATGATCGAGGAGTTCTGGTGCAACATATGGAACAGTGAAATAAGACATAACAGCCAAGCTGATTGAATAAAACTAGAACAAAGAAAACCAAGGATGTGCAAGAGATGAGAGATTGAGAGATTCAGGAGGAAGAAGTAAAACAGTCCAGCAGGAACTCCCACAACTGGCAAACCCCAGGAATAAATACAGTCCACAACTACTGGTACAAGAAGCTCACTTGCATACAAAAGCACCTAGCAGAGCAGTTCACCCAAATGATAAGGCACCCAGAGAGACAATCCCAAAGTTTCACGCTGAAGGAATCACATTTCTGAAGCCTAAAGACCAAGATTCAAGAAACCTAGTGAAATACAGGCCATTCACCTATCTCCCAACAATGTACAAGATCCTGACCAGATGCATAACCAAGAAGATATCAGACCACTTGAAGAGCCAGAACATAATGGCCAAACAGCAGAAAATATGCAAGTGGATGAGCAAAGAATGCAAGGAGCAATTAACCAAAAAATGCAGCAGTTCTAGAGCAAGCCTACAAAAAGTGCCACAACCTGTATGCAGCCTATATCAATTAATCAATTACCGCAAGCCCTTCGACTCTGTGCCTCATAGCTGGCTAATAGGGATGCTGAAGATCTACAAAGTCAATCCAACAGTGACAAACTTCATAGAAGCAATGATAGCGAAATGGAGTACCACCATCAAGGTCGAGAACATCACAACCAGACCGATCCCCATCAGGAGAGGAATCTTTTGGGGGAGATGCTCTGAGGTTCTGTCAAGCATTCAACCTGCTAGCCACCATGCTCAACAACAGCAAGTATGATTATAACCTCAAGGAAGCAAAAACCTGTACACCCTCTCCCACCTGATGTACATGGATGACAAAGCTCTACGTGGCAACCGAAAAGCAACTCCTCTGGATCACTGAAGAATTCAGCAATGATATCAGGATGGAATTTGGTCTAGACAAATGCAAGACCCACGGTTTGACCGACTAATTTCCCCCGATGCACGGTTGCATCGGGGGAAATTAGTCGGTCAAAACTACCAGCTGCAGACTGGTAAAAATTGAAGCCATGACAGGGGGAGATAGGTCAGTAGGTAGAGCACAAGGAGATCAAGGTCTGCCTGACCAAAAAATACCATCAGAGATCAGAAGCCTGCTCAAAGATGAAGTGAGTGAACATGGTCGTTGTTTGTTGTTTGGTTTTTAGGAGCATTAGCAACTAAGTCCATATTGCTCCGGGATATGCGGTGGTCATTCCCTGACCTTTCCCTTTCCGTATTTGATGGTGACGGGCTCTAACCCCGGTCTAATCAAGAAGCATGTGCTAAGCACTGCTGCTCCTTCCCACCTGGCTATGGAGGCACCGTGAACATAGTCAAAACCATAAAAATCTATGCAGTCCCAGTGCTAACATACTCCTTCAGGATCATAGATTAAACCATGATCCCGAAGAGCCACCAGCACCACCCAAAGTCAGCCGTGGAGAGACTGCAGTAGCTCAGAAAGAGGAAGGAAGGGGCCTGACAGACCTCATCGAGCAACAGAAAACAGCGTTAGTTAATCTGAAAGATTACTTCCAGAAAAATGCAGTTCATAAGGAAGATAGAGAAGCATGGCATACCAACTCAGCCTAAGGGAGGAGTCCCCTCCCACCAAGACGGTACAAACTAAGCTAGAAAGATGGGCAAAGAAACCATTCCATGGCAGACACTATAATGACCTCCATCAAGATCACATAGATAAAATGGCTTCATGAGTTGGCTCATGAGCTGGACACTCTTCCCCGAGACTGGAGGATTCATGCTCGCCATCCAAGACCAGGTAATAAACACCAGATGCTATAGAAAATACATCACCAAGGAGCCCAGAGTGTTAGATGACACATGTCAATGTTGCCACCTGGCCTCAGAAATGATCCAACACATCACTGTGGGATGCAAGGTGATCGCCCAAACCAAGTACACTTGTAGGCACGACCACATAGCTGGGATAATACAAATTTGTACATCAGAAGCTAGCAAGGTCAAACCAGTTGATCAAAGAAAGTGTACTGTACTACAAGTATGAACCCCAGGCAGTACTAGAGACCCCAACCCACAGGCTGTACTGAAACTGTGCCATAATAACGGAAAAGACAATCTCGCACAACAGACCAGACATTAACCTTGTCGACAAAAATGAAAAGGCTACCTATCTAATTGGTGCCCAAAACTGGCAACCTCCAGAAAACCCACGAGGAAAAAATCAGGAAGTACACAAACCTAAGACATGAGATCAAAGAGATGTGGCATATGCAACAGATAACAACCATCCCGACCATCGTGTCAACCATCGGTGTGGTGCCAAAGACCCAAAGACAGCCTAGCAGCAATAGGTCTCCCAGAGAACACCTACAAGGAACTCTAGAAAGCCACAATCCTGAACACTTGTAGGTAGTAGTAGTGGCATGTGATGCAAGAAAACAAGTTTATGAGCTTATGCAGCATCAGCCAAAAAAAAAAAAATCACACCATTCCCTCCAAATGCCTGTCCAGTTCCTCCTTAAATTTATTTAACCTATCAACTTCCACAATGACAGATGAAAGTTTGTTCCAGCAATTAACCACCCGCTGGCTAAAGGCAAATTTCCGCACATCTATTCTACATCTGTCTTTTCTTGATTTGAGTTTATGCCCCCTTAGGTTCGTAATCTGAACAAGTGGAAGGATCCCATTTGTTCAGATGGGATCCTTCCACTTGTTTCAGCGTTCAAGAATTCAGCGTGCTCAATCCATTCAAGGCCTTATACACCTCAATCAGATCACCGCGCAGGTGCCTAGTCTCCAGCCACTGCAATTTGCAGAACTTAAGCCTCTCTTGGTAAGAGGATCCCTTCATTCACCTCACCAATCTTGTTGCCCTTCTCTGTACACGCTCAAGCAAATCTGCATCCTTCCTAAAATGAGGCCTCCAGACCTGTACGCAGTACTCAAGGCGTGGCCTGACCATTGCCTTATACAGAGGGACAATCACCTCCTTTTCCCTGCTAGCAAAATTCCTATATATCATTGACAAAACCCCATGACCTGCCCTGGCAGCCTGTCTGCATTGCTCAGAAAACTTCATATCTGCCTGCACAATTACTCCCAGGTGTTTTTCATTTTCTACCACCTTAAGTGTAGTACCACACAGTTGGTACGTTTCTCTGGGATTACTTCTACCCATATACAGTACTTTGCATTTGTCAAGGTTAAACTTCAGTTGCCACTTCTTAGCCCATCTGCCCAAATTATCTAGATCCTGTTGCAGGAGCACACTGCCATTACTGTCATTAACAACCCTGCCGACCTTTGTATCATCTGCAAACTTCAACACTAAGCCTGATATACCTTCATCAATATCATTGATAAATATACAAAACAACAGAGGACCCAACACTGAACCCTGTGGGACTCCACGAAGAGCAGCACCCATTGATTACCACCCTCTGTCTTCTCCCACTCAACCATCCTTTTATCCATTGTAGCAACTTACCCTTAATACCATTCTGCTCCAATTTGTACAATAGTCTTCCATGCGCAGCAGTATCAAAAGCTTTCCTGAAATCCAAATATATGATATCAAAATTATTTTTTGCATCCAGTTCCTTTGTAATGAACTGGATGCAAACGGTAGGATAGTGAGAGAGTTCCTCAACCAACAGTAACACCCAACATAAGGAACCACCCTGTGCACTTGGTATCAATAGACATCACGGGGTGGAACCCCCCATTCAGAAAGAAATAATATAAGAGCAACAACAATAATAAAACATGAATATTATTATATTTTTATATATTTTTTATTATATTTTCATTATATATATTAAATAAGAATAAGAATAAAATAAATAAATAATAATAACAAAGAAAATTTGGCAAAGGTAAAGAAAGCTTGCACGAGAAGCATGCAAAAGTTCGATGAAATTTACCGGTAAAAGTACTTTGTCATAACGGCATTTGTATTGTTGCTCACTCAGTAAACATACAGTGGGTGTTATCGGTTAGGAGTAGAAATTGAATCCCGTGGGAGATTGAAACCCTCCCGAAGTGGAGGGGTAACCTGACCTTTTCCCTTTAGACTCACTGGTGGACTAGTGGATAAATAGTTTATTAAGAAAAAAAAAAGGGGGCAAAGAAAGCCCACAGGAGAAGAAGGGCAAAAACGTTTACCGGTGAAACTACTTTACGAACATTTTTTACAACGCCAGAACTTCCAATATGACTCTGTTCGTGATTCAATTAGTGATTCCAAAGAAAAAAGGGTCAGGTTACCCCCTCCACTTTGGGAGGGTTTCAAGCTCCTGTGGGATTCAACTTCTACTCCAGACCGATAACACCCACCGTCTGTTTACCAAGCGAGCAACAATACAAATGCAGTTACGGCAAAGTACTTTTACCGTTAAATTTCATCGAACTTTTGCATGCTGCCTTTACCTTAGCCGAAAATTTTTATTCCTTTATAATAAATAAATCAAAAATCTAAAGAAAGTATAAAAAAAAAAAGAAAATATATAAAAAAAGTAGATAAGAAAATAGACTACTGATGTAATGTACTAATTAAAAAGGACTAATTATTACTGTCTCACATAGGTAACTATCCAGTTGACCTTTGAATTTCTCCAAGCTGTCAGCATCAGCTACCCACAGAAGTAACTTGCTCCAGAAATCAACAACACACGAGCTAAAAGAAAACTTCCAGCCTAACCTCCTTCCATCATAATTTTAATTTATGTCCCTAGTTCTGGATCATTTATAACAGAGAAAATTGCACTTTTATTCATTTCACCATCCCCTCTGAGATCCTTATAGATCTCAGTTACATCCCCCCCCGGTTGCCAAGCTTTGTATCCCACATAATAGAAGTCTCTTCTCATACAGATGCTTCAGTATCCATCTTGGTATCTTCCTCGTGTTATATATTTTCTTATTGGTGTATGTGCATTCATGGCTTCTCCGACTATTGCTTTAAAGGTATTCCATAATTCTAATATATTCGCCCTCCCCCTGCAATCTGCCTAGTTGATGGATGCCATATAGCTTCTCAAACTTCCATAGTCCTTTTTCCTGAAATTAAAACCTGTGCCTCTACCTTTAACAAGTTGTTGTACCCATGTAAAGCACAGGTACAACATCTTTCCTCATCTTCCAACAACGACTGCACGATCTCTTCCTGCTACCATGTGAACAATGATCAGATCTAAAATATTCTTATCCCTAGTGTTTTCTATAACATGCTGGTACAAATAATAGTAATCTAGTTTATTTAAAAATTTTGTTCCCCATGATGAGTTTTCTCCCACTTATTCCAGTCAATTAGAGGCAAATTGAAATCACTCATATGACATTCACACTTGTTCGCCCGTTCCTTCTGTATGTAGAGAGAATCTCATCATGCCCTTCACAATCTTTTGACCTGTAGATTATTCCTGCTCTATACATTTGCTTCCAGCTAATTCACATCACAGATTCTAGGCTGGCATACATATCTTCTGAATCTGCAAAAGTTCTTTTCGTGCTCAGGCTGCTTTTGATAAGAAGCGTGACCCCCTTCTTTCTTCCCCATCATTCCTAAATGCATTGCACATTCCATAATGAAACTCATTAGTCCCTATTTCTGGGTGGGCGCCTCCGTAGCCAGGTGGGAAGGAGCAGCAGTGCGTAGCACAGGCTTCTTGATCAGACCGGGGTTCGAGCCCGTCACCACCAAATACGGAGGATGAGGAAAGGTCAGGAAATAACCACTGCATATCCCGGAGCAATATGGCCTTAGTTGCTAATGCTCCTGAAAACCAAATAACAAACAAACATTTCTGGGTGATACCATGTTTCCATTAGCCCTATTATGTCAGCATCAGTTGTTCTAACCAGGAATTCAAATATAGAAGGATTTCTCTGGAGATTCACAAATGACCACTGTGCTCTTTAACAACCATCAAATCCAACCATCCAGGCCTCTCACAAGGCAGACCTGACATGTTAGTTTCATTACTGGACTGTTGCCTCCAATATAGCCTGGGAGTGTGTACACCAAAAACCCCCACAGTCATGGCCATAATTACCATTTCAGCCTACTCCCACTCCCCATATCAAGGCCAGTGCAGTGAAGGGCTTAACCCTTAAGGCTCAGTGTAAATGCAGCCCCTAGGAGTTGGAATCTGTACCATATCATAATGGACAAACCTGAAGAACAGCTGCCTATCCCACATATTTTATCAATTTTTCAGTTGATAATATATATATATGGGGGTGATGTAGCGTTTCCATATAGCGTTTTTAGCCGCTATATTGAACTGCCACTGATTGCAATTGATTCTATTATTTTTATTTAAAAATTTATTGATATTTTTTGTTTGTTCCTTAACTTTTTAGCATATGTAGCTTGAACCGTCTGACAAAAAATATAATTTCTACAGTTTTTGAAATTTTTACTAAACAACCCTCATGTAGTGCTTTAAAGCCAAGTGATAATGTCAGTATTGTTTTATTGAGCTAAATGATACAAGGAAGCAAACTTTTTCTGCATCTGCCAAAAATAATAAAAAAGACAATCACTTGTACTTTTTTTCATTGCCAAAATCTGACCATCCATTTTCCCTTTGAATATTACAAATATTCAAAGGGGAATTAGTGGGCCACTTTGGCCTACCTTAATTGGTAATTTATTCTAATCTACAAGAGCACTCAGAGCCATCACAGGCCCTAGGCATATAACCTAGGGCCAGTGATGGCTGTTATGCTGTTAATAAAGAAAAACATAAAATCAAAAGAAGTGCATCCAGTTGATATAGATGAACAGTGCACTGTTGAGTCAGTTTGGTGTGACATAAGCACTGCGAAAGCAAAAATTAGAGTAGGAGTGTGTTATAGGCCTAATGACTCGAATGAGTACAATGAACAATTGTACAGAGAAATAGAGTGGGCTAGTAAATCGGAATGTCTTATAATGGGGGATTTTAACTTCCCAGATATTGACTGGAACTTGTGGGTTGGGCACTCACACACTAGTCAGACTTTTGTGGATTTATTGGATGATTGTTTTCTGCAGCAGCATGTTCGAGAGGCAACCAGAGAAAGTAATACTCTTGATCTGGTTATCAGCAGTGATCATTCATGTATTAGGAATTTGCAGATAAAAGAACCACTAGATGGCAGTGATCACAGTGTACTGACGTGGGATTTACTTAAAGATTTAATTACCATCAGGGGTAAAGGAAAGGGTTTTTGCTTCCATAAAGGCGAGTACAGTGGTCTCCGACAGTTTTTAAATTCTGTACAGTGGGATCAACTGACGATGTTACCAACAGTAAATTCTAAGTGGGAAGCATTCAAGGAATTTATCATGGGTGCGACTAAAAGTTTCATACCTATTAAGAAATATTGTTCAAGGTTTAGGCCTAAATGGTTGTCAAATGAACTAATGAGACTCGTAACAGAGAAGAAAAATGCATGGGATGCATATAAATTATCAAGCGACTCAGAAGCCTTTGGCAGATATAAGTTAATCTGTAATCAGTTCACAAAGGAGGTTCGGCAGGCGAAGACAGATAATGAGAAATCCTTGGCAAAAGATGCTAAGAAAAACAGCAAGGATTTCTTTACTTATATAAACTTTAAAAGGAAGGGAATGAATCAGATTGGTCCACTTGACATCGATGGTTCGACTGTTGATGATCCTGCTCAGATAGCAAACAAACTGAATGAGTATTTTGCATCTACATTCACACGTGAGGAATTATTAAGGTTTGAAAATGGCAGAAGATTATCAAATTGTAGCAGGGTGCTTAATGATCTTGTAATAACTGAGAGCAAAGTGGAAGAGAAATTGTTGAAGTTAAGCGTAAGAAAAGCACCTGGGGTGGATGGGATCTATCCAGTTATATTAAAGGAGGCGGCAAAGCAACTAAGCAAACCCTTAGCCATAATTATGAGAGCATCCTTGGACTCAGGGGAGGTTCCCACGGACTGGAGATGTGCAAATGTATCCCCAATTCACAAAGTGGGATCAAAGGGTGACACGAGTAATTACAGACCAGTTAGTTTAACTTCTGTTCCGGGTAAAATAATGGAGTCACTGGTTAAAGATGCATTGCAGGATCATCTAGACAAGACTGCAGCAATAATTCAGACACAGCATGGGTTTGTTAAGGGAAAGTCTTGTCTGACAAATTTGATAGGATATTATGATGTGGTTACGAAGGAACTCGATGCAAAAAAATAATTTTGATATCATATATTTGGATTTCAGGAAAGCTTTTGACACTGTTGTGCATGGAAGACTATTGTACAAATTGGAGCAGAATGGTATTAAGGGTAAGTTGCTACAATGGATAAAAGGATGGTTAAGTGCGAGAAGACAGAGGGTGGTAATCAATGGGTGCTGCTCTTCTTGGACTAATGTTATTAGTTGTTTGTTGTTCGGTGTTGTTTATCAATGATATTGATGAAGGTATATCAGGCTTAATGTCGAAGTTTGCAGATGATACAAAGGTTGGCAGGGTTGTTAATGACAGTAATGGCAGTGTGCTACTGCAACAGGATCTAGATAATTTGGGCAGATGGGCTAAGAAATGGCAACTGAAGTTTAACCTTGACAAATGCAAAGTACTGCATATGGGTAGAAGTAACCCCAGAGAAACGTACCAACTGTGTGGTACTACACTTAAGGTGGTAGAAAATGAAAAAGACCTGGGAGTAATTGTGCAGGCAGATATGAAATTCTCTGAGCAATGCAGACAGGCTGCCAGGGCAGGTCATGGGGTTTTGTCAATGATATATAGGAATTTTGCTAGCAGGGAAAAGGAGGTGATTATCCTTCTGTATAAGACAATGGTCAGGCCACGCCTTGAGTACTGCGTACAGGTCTGGAGGCCTCATTTTAGGAAGGATGTAGATTTACTTGAGCGTGTACAGAGAAGGGCAACAAGATTGGTGAGGGGAATGAAGGGATCCTCTTACCAAGAGAGGCTTAAGTTCTGCAAATTGCAGTGGCTGGAGACTAGGCACCTGCGCGGTGATCTGATTGAGGTATATAAGGCCTTGAATGGGTTGAGCACGCTGAATTCTGATGGGATCCTTCCACTTGTTCAGATTACGAACCTAATGGGGCATAAATTCAAATTAAGAAAAGACAGATGTAGAATAGATGTGCGGAAATTTGCCTTTAGCCAGCGGGTGGTTAATTGCTGGAACAAACTTCCATCTGTCGTTGTGGAAGTTGATAGGTTGAATAAATTTAAGGAGGAACTGGACAGGCATTTGGAGCGAATGGTGTGATTTTTTTTTTTTTTTTTTTGGCTGATGCTGCATAAGCTCATACATTTGCTTTCTTGCATCACATGCCACTACTACTACTACTACTACTACTACCTCATCAGGCATGCCCATTTTTCCTTGTTGGAGGCATAGAATTAGAATTCAGGTCCCCTCCACATTGCCCAGAACAGTTGACCCACCTGCACCCACTCCCAGTGCTCCTGATAATGAATAACACACTGCGAAAGGTAAACTTCATGAGAACTAATCTTCTATTACTCCCTAAGGTTTTGTATTTGTGTTCCCTGTTTTCTATCTCCCTTGTTCACTTTTCAAATCTTCTTCAGGGTCTTATACATAACACTCAAGTCCCACCCAAAAAGATGCCATGCTTTACAGCTCATACCTTTTAAGCTGTCTGTTTCTCATGGTGAGTAGTCATTGTCCTAAAAATTCTCAAGAACAAAAATAAATTAAATGCACCAAAAATTATAAATTACATTTTCCCATTCTTGGTAGTTTGTTTTTATTAATTTCATATTTGTTATGTTTTACCTTACTCATAGACAATTTTGTATTTTACAGTATTTATTACACTTTCTTTCCTATTCAGTCTTGCTACAGATCAGAACATGACTTGGAATGTAATAATTTAAACTGTAAATAAAAAGCAGATTACAGTTATATGTGTTTTGTAAAATGCATGCTATTATTATTTTTAGGTTATAACAAATCGCAAAGAGGAAAAATTGAGGCCTGAGAGTGTTGTTTCAGCTAGAAATCTTTTTAATAATGTGGTATGTTTCTTTTCTTGTTTGTAAATTTCAAAAGTTAGTTGTAGTACATTTTATATAATTTATTACAATTATTGTAGAAGTTACTAATTTAAAATATTTGTACATAAAGGAATTCTGCATAGCACCAAAAGAGATGATAATGATAACTTGTAAGAAGCCTCATATTTTATCCAAACTTGATTAGTTAATACAAAAACTTTCATATACTCTTGAAGTGAATTTCTAGCACTCTCAGTTATTATCATGGAATACAGAGTAATAGATTAAAATAAAAATATGGTTTACTTTCCACTTTATCAATTTTCATTATAACAGCAAGGGCAAATACAAAGGGTACTAGGAAAGTTTTGCAATATGATGCAACAATGAATCACAGGAAGCTGCTTGTTGCTGCATGTTGAGACATGTTCATATGTGCATAGTAGCCGCCGCACCAAGTCGATGGGCTCAGTTATTCATTAGTAGTGAGAGTGTAAAGTGCTTTGCGATGGCATCGTGGTCACGAAATGAGATAAGGACAGTTTTGCGGTATAATTTTGTGCGTGGTTTAACCATAGACCAGTGCTTAGAAGAAATGACTCTTGCACTAGATGATGATTGTCAACATCGTACAACGATATTCAGGTGGTATAGAGAATTCCAAAGGGGAAATTTCACTCTGGAGGAGTCTGAGAGGCCGGGAAGGCCACGAACGTCAGTTACGGAGGAAAACGTTACTGCTGTGAGGAAAATGCTTGACGAAAACAGGCGAGTGACCTACCAACAGATAGAGGATACTTTGGGCCTAAATGCACCAGCAATTCGTTCGATTCTGCAAGATCATTTGCACGTGAAGAAACTTTGTTCTCTCTGGGTGCCGCATCAACTGACTGAAGAGCAGATGACATGACGTGTGACTTGGTGCCGGGAGATGTTAAAAAAGTTTGATAAGGGACAATCTCAGTATGTGAACAACATCGTGACAGGTGACGAGACTTGGCTGTACTATTACGATCTGCCGACCAAGGCTCAAAACAAAGTTTGGGTCTTTGATGATGACGACACACCCGTAATTGTCAGAAAATCCCGATCTGTAAAGAAGAAAATGATAGCTGTATTTTTCAAATCGAGTGGAATTGTGGAACGTGTCGTTTTGGACACGCAGAAGACAGTCACAGCTAAGTGGTATACTGAACAATGCCTGCCTAAAGTCATTGGATCTAGGAAGAACCTGCGGCCAAAGTCAAGAATGGACACCTGGTACCTCCATCACGAAAATGCTCCAGCTCACTGCGCCAAAGCCTGCACCAAATATTTGACCACGACAGGACTGAAACTTCTCGAGCACCCTCCCTACAGTCCAGACCTTGCTCCCTGCGACTTTGCACTGTTCCCGCATGTGAAAATGAAGCTAAAAGGGAGGCGGTTTTCCAGTGATGAGGACCTTCTACGGGCTTGGGACAAAGAGTGTGCTTTACTCCCTAGTGAAACTTGGCAGAACTGGTTTAAAGATTGGTTTTGGAGGATGGAGAGGTGTATTGAATGTAGAGGAAATTACTTTGAAAAAATTAAATAAACAAAGCTGTATTGCAAAACTTTCCTAGTACCCTTTGTATATGGTGATAAAATAGCTTATCCTCACCATGCATCTCTGAAAGATTTTCTGCATGATCAACTTTTCACTTAAGTGTTTTTGGATTGTATATTTGGAAATATTGGATATTTTCTTTATTAATTAGTTAAATGTGACTTTCATTAGTGTTTCCACCGTTTGGCATCTTTGGAAGTGATGGACCCACATTAGCATTAGCATTAATAGAGGCATATGATGCAAGAAAGCAACCTTATGCAGCATCAGCCAAAAACAAAAAAACAACACACTTCCATTTCACCCCTCCATTCGTTCGAAATACCTGTTCAGCTGTGCCTTAAATTTATTTAGGCTATCAACTTCCACAACAAGGGATGGAAGTCTGTTCCACCAACTAACTACCAGCTGGCTAAAGGCAAACTTCCGCACATCTATCCTACATCTGTCTTTCCTCAATCTGAATTTATGCCGTCTCAGGTGATTATTCTGAGCAAGAGGAAGAATCCCATCGGCATTGAGCATGCTCAAACCATTCGAGGCTTTATACACCAGTATCAGATCACCTCGCCGGTGCCTAGTCTCCAGATACTGTAATTTGAAAAACTTAAGCCTTTCTTCATAAGGGCAACCCTTTGTTCCATTCATTAATCTTGTTGCCCTTCTCTGTTCTCGTTCCAGCAGCTCTACACATCATTCTTGAAATGAGGCCTCCAAACCTATATGCAGCACTCAAGGTGTGGCCTGACCATTGCTTTATACAAGGGAATAATCACCTCCTTATCCCTGCTAGAAAAATTCTGTATATCATTCACAAGACACCATGAGTTACTCTTGCAGCCCGTCTGCACTGCTCAGAGAACTTCATATCTGCCTGCACAACCACCCCCAGGTCCTTTTCATTCTCTACCACTGTCAGTGTAGTACCACAGAGTTGATACGTTGCTCTGGGATTGCTGTTTCCCATATGCAGTACTCTACATTTGTCAATGTTAAACTTCATTTACCACCTCTCAGCCCATCTGCTCAACCTTTCCAGATCCTGTTGCAGCAGCATAGCGTCAGTAGTGTCCTTAACAACCCTGCCAACCTTTGTATCATCTGCAAACTTGGACATTAAGCTTGATATACCATCATCAATATCATTTATAAATACAGAAAACAATAATGGACCCAACACTGAACCCTGAAGGACTCCACTAATAACATTAGTCCACGAAGAGCAGTGTCCATTGATTACTACTCTCCGTCTTCTCACCCTCAACCATCCCTTTATCAATAGCAGCAATTTGCCTCCAGTGCCACAATGCTCCAATTTGTGCAGCAGTCTTCCATGTGCAACAGTATCAAAAGCTTTTCTAAGATCCAAATATATAATATCAAAGTTATTCCCTGCATCTAGCTCTTTTGTGACTGCATCATAGTATCCAATCAAATTGGTCAGGCAAGACTTCCCCTTAACAAAACCATGCTGTGTCCGAACTATAACTGAAGTCTTGTCTGGATGATCCTGCAGTGCTTCCTTAACCAGGGCCTCCATTAATTTTCCTGGAACAGAAGTTAAACTCATAGGTCTATAATTACTTGTGTCAGCCTTTGATCCTCCTTTGTGAATTGGGGTCACATTTGCACATCTCCAGTCCATGGGTAATTCCCCTGAGTCCAAGGAAGCTCTCATTATTATGGCTAAGGGTTTGCTTACTTCCTCTGCTGCCTCCTTTAATATAACTGGATAGATCCCATCCACCCCAGGTGCCTTTCTTGTGTTTATCTTCAACAATTTCTCCTCCACTTTACTGTCAGTTATTACAAGATTATCTAGCTTACTGCCATAGTTGAATACACCTCTGGCATTCCCCTTGCTGAATAACTCCTCATGTGTGAATGTCGATACAAAATATTCATTTAGTTTGTTAGCTACCTGAGCAGGATCATCAACAGTTGAATCATCGATATCAAGTGGACCAATCTGATTCATCCCCTTCCTTCTAGAATTTACATAAGTAAAGAACTCTTTGTTGTTTTTCTTTGCATCCTTTGCCAAAGATTTCTCGTAATCTGCCTTCGCCTGCCTAACCTCCTTGTAACTTGGTTACAGATCAGCTTATATCTATCATAGGCTTCTGTGTCACATGTTAATTTATATGTATCCCATGCATTTTTCTTCTCTGCCATAGGTCTCATTAGTTCATCTGACATTCATTTAGGCCTAAACTTTGAACAATATTTTTTAGTTGGTATGTAAAGCCTAGTAGCTTCCAAGATAAGTTCTTTGAATGCTCTCCATTTTGAATTTGCTGTTGGTAACATCATCAGTTGGTCCCACTGCATAGAATTTAAATACTGTCTCAGACCATCGTAGTCGCCTTTATGAAAGCAAAAACCCTTCCCTTTACCCCTGATGGTAGTTACCTCTCTGAGTAAATCCCACTTCAGCACACTGTGATCACTGCCACCTAGTGGTTCCTTTATCTGCAGATTCTTAATGCATGAAGAATCACTACTGATAATCAGATCAAGAGTATTACTCCCTTTAGTTGCTTCCCGAACATGCTGATGTAGAAAACAATCATCCAATAAATCCATGAAAGCCTTGCTAGTGTGTGAGTTACCAACCCACAAATTCCAGTCAATATCTGGGAAATTAAAATCCCCCATTATAAGACTCTCTGATTTACTGGCCCACTCTATTTCCCTGTACAGTTTCTTATTATACTCATCAGAGTCATTAGGCCTATAGCACACTCCTACTCTCAATTTTGATCTCCCAATGCTAATGTCACACCAAACTGACTCGACACTGCACTGTCCAGCAATGTTGACTGGCTTCACTTTCTTGGATTTTGTGTTTCTTAACTAATAGCATAACCCCTCCTCCCTTCCTATCCTTTCTGTACACATTGTACTCCCCAAAATCCAGTTCTGCATTCCTTATATCTGTGTGACACCACGTCTCTGATATCCCAACAATATCTGCCTTTGATGTTTTGAGCAATACCTCAAATTCATCAAATTTATTTACCAAACTCCTATAATTGGTGTACATGCACCTGTTCCTATTCTTAGCTACCCTAACACAACCCATGTGTTTACGTGTACCACAATGACTCCCAGCAGTCTCTGAAATATCCTGCATTCTGTTTTCCAGGCTGCTGCTCATTCCAATAGAAGCAGTGCAAGAATCACTTTCACCTCTGCCAGTGGCTACTGTTAATCTATTATTCCTTGTATCCCCCCAAGCTAGCAGTTTTCTGACCCACCAAACACTGCCTCAATAGCATCAGCAAATATTCTTGCACCTTTTCTATATAAGTGTATCCCATCCCCGTAGAAGCAGTCTCTCCTGTTAGCAAGTACAGACCAGGCTGAAAAAAATTCTACCCCTTGAGCCTTGCACAATCTTTCCAGGGCCGAATTGATCGACAAGGCTCTCGTCATATACTCCCTCCTATTGTGTCTGGGCAGAATTGCAGACACTTTCAAATTCAACCCTAATTCACGGCTTTTTTTCAACAGTGACCTGTACTTGTTAAGTAATTCTGCTGGTCTCCTACTCTTAATATCATTAGTCTCGTCTGTAGTCACAAATCTTGCAAGTAAATTTGCTAGTTCTGCTTGAAAACGATGCAAATATTCGCTTGACAACCCTCATACATTTTTGATCTATTGTCAACAACTTTTGGACCCATCATGCTGACACCCATTATCCTTTTATATGTTTTTATAACTTTCTTTGAACACCTACAATATATTATGAGCACATCATTGTGAAAAATACCTTTTGTTTATATTTAAAATATATATTTTTAATTAATTTTTTTAAAACACCCATCTAACATACTTAACACATATGCTTTTTATATGTTTTTATAACTTTCTTTTACCACCCACATTTGGACATTATCATTACTGCTATCAAGTAAAACTTGAACGAAACAAGGATCGAAAACCCACATGCTTCAGCCATTGGATAATGGTGATAAACTTATACAATCTGAAGCAAGCAAATTGTCTCTACTGCGAGATGTTATGATCAATTGTGGATCCAGCGTGCTCAATATTTGGACAATAAAAAAAACTGTTAATCTTTAATTCATATTTAAGAACACAATAATTACTTGCAAGGTGTAACAAAAAAATTAATAACACATATCAAAAGTCAAACCAATAATGAAGGAAATTAAAATTCACACTAACATCACTTTAAACAATGTTTTTATTTTCAAATTTAAGTCTTTAGAAACAGTTTCCTGTCAACCTGCCCAGTGGAGAGTTTAATAGGACACTTAGCATTAGCATTACCATTAGTAAAGGCACATGATGCAAGAAAGCAAGCTTATAGAGCATCAACCAAAAAAAAAAACACGCACTCTTCTCATTTCACCCATCCAATCACTCCAAATGTTTCTCTAGTTTTGCCTTGAATCTATTTCATCAACTTCTACAACAACAGATTTAGCATTAGTAGAGGCATATGATGCAAGAATGCAAGCTTATGCAGCATCAGCCAAAAAAAAAAAACTGCCCCCATTTCACCCCTCTGTTCATTCCAAATACCTGTCCAGCTCAGCCTTAAATTTATTTAGACTATCAACTTCCACAACAAAGGATGGAAGTCTGTTCCACCAACCAACTACCCGCTGGCTAAAGGCCAACTTCCGCACATCTATCCTACAACTGTCTTTCCTCGATTTGAATTTATGCCCTCTCAGGCGATTATTCTGAGCAAGAGGAAGAATCCCATCAGCATTGAGCATGCTCAAACCATTCAAGGCTTTATATACCTCAATCAGATCACCTTGCAGGTGCCTAGTCTCCAGACACTGTAATTTGCAAAAACTTAAGCCTTTCTTCTTAAGAGCAACCCTTTGTTCCATTCACTAATCTTGTTGCCCTTCTCTGTACTCGCTCCAACAGCTCTATATCCTTCTTAAAATGAGGCCTCCAGACCTATATACGGTACCCAAGGTGTGGCCTGACCATTGCCTTATACAAGGGGATAATCACCTCCTTATCCCTGCTAGAAAAATTCCTGTATATCATTTACAAGACACCATGAGCTACTCTTGCAGGCCGTCTGCACTGCTCAGGATATGAAGTTTTCTGAGCAATTACCCCCGGGTCCTTTTCACTCTCTACCACTGTCAGTGTAGTACCACACATTTCATATGTTTCTCTGGGAATTCTAAACGATTACAGCCCTGATCACATATTTGACACAAATGAGTTGAGTTTATTTTACAAGTATTTGATAAAACAGTAACTTTAAAAAATGATTCTTGTCATGGCAATAAGTGTAACAGAATCATTTAACTTTGATCTGATTATCAGTCATAATTCTTCATGGATTAAGAATCTGTAGATAAAAGACCACTAGGTGGGTAGCAGTGATTACAGTGTATTGATGTCTGATTTACTTAAAGATGTAACTACCATCAAGAGTAAGGGGAAAGGTTTTTGATTTCATAAAGGAGACTATATTCCAGGGAAAATAATGGAGTCAGTGGTAATGCAATCAGAAGTAATGCAAGACCATATAGACAGAATTTCAGTTATACTTCAGTCACAGCAGTGGTTTGTTAAGCGGAGATCTTGTCTGACCAATTTGATTGAATACTGTGATGGAGTCACAAAGCAACTGGATGCAAAAAATAATTTTGATACTGTTGTACTTAAAACACTGCTGTACAAATTGGAGCAGTGTCACATTAAGGTAAAGTTACTGCTCTGGATAAAGGAATGGTTGAGTAGAAAAAGACAGAAATGGTTATCAATGGACCTTGCTATTCGTGAGCTGTTGTTAGTGGAATCCCCCAGGGCTTGGTGTTGGGCCCATTTTCTGTTTTCTGCATTTATTAATGATGCTGATGAGAGTATATCAGACTTAATGTCTAAATTTGCAGATAATGCAAAGGTTGGTAGGGTGGTTATGACAGAAATGGAGGTATGCTGCTGCAACAAGATCTAGAAAAATTAGGCAGATGTGCTGAGAAATGGTAATTGCATATTGCAAGGTACTGCATATGGGTTGCAGTAAGCCCAGAGTAACGTTTCAACTGTGTGGTGCTATACTCAGTGTAGTAAAAAGTTAACAGGACCTGGGGATAATTGTGAAATGAGTTCTCTGAGCATTGCAGACTATTTGCCAGGACAGCTCATGGGATTTTGTTGTTGAATGGCACAATTCCTGAATCCTAATATACAGGAATTATTTTAGATGGCAACATGAAGGAAAACAAGATTGATGAGGGGAGCATTGGAGTGCTCGTACGAAGAAAAGCTTCAGCTCTGTAAATTGCAGTGTCTGGAGACTAGGCACCTGCATGGATCTGATTTAGACGAGTGGGTTGAGAAATTTCAGTGCTAATGGGATTCTTCCTCTTTCTCAGACTATGTACATGAGGGGGCATGAATTGAAACTGAAGGATGGTTGCAGAATAGTTGTGTGGAAGTTTGCTTTAAATCAATGGGTGACTGATTGCTGGAACAAGCTTCCATTCATCCTTTGTTGTGGAAGTGGATAATTTGAATAAATCCAGAGAATTAGAAAAACTATTGTAGGGGTTGGACAGTTGAAATGAATTTTTTTTTTTTGCTAATGCTGTATAAGCTTGCTTTCTTGCATCATTTGCCACTGTTAATACTAATATGAATGGAACAGAAACTTCCCACTATGGTGACTGGAAAATCTTTGAAGCTGAAATGTGTCACTATGTAAAAACTCTCCTTATGCAGTATGTTGAAAATCATAAGGCCTGGATTATATGCAAATTTTGGCAGCATATAACACTTGCAGAGTGCGTATTATATACAGAAAAATTTTCAGTGCACTTATGATGATATTGATATTATAATAACAGATTGCATATTTAAACAGTTAGTATCTTATATAAAATATTTAATATTTTATATTGTTTTTCTTTCAGCAGTTAAGATAATCATTCACCAAAAACGGAACTGGTGATATCCAAGACAGAAAAGAGGGATGTGTTGGTTAGGCTTCATTAATTGATGTTTTTATGGTATTATTATTGATATTTTTATGCTGCTAATATATGAGATATCCTATAAGTCTCTGTATATGGTTGAAATTGAATGTTTATAAAAGTTGAGGCAAGAACTGCTGCTGTGTGCACATGAATGTGTATGCATTTGTGTGCACACAGCAGCAGTTCTCAAATTGTGCAGATGTTCAAATTGCCTAACATTTGCTTCAGTTGTGACACTGGATATCATGAATAAACATCAACTGGTTGTGAGTGAAGAACATGTTCACTCACTTCCACTTTATGAAGATGCTCATAGGTATTAGGTTGATAAATGAGATGGCAGTTTCACAAATCTTTGCCTCATCATCCATTTCTGGGAAGAATCTGATCTGACTTTCACTCATTCTCTCTCTCTCTCTCTCGAATGAAATTTGTTAATGATTTTCTTCCCCCCTCCACTATCTCTAACTGGGTCAAAGAATTATATACATGATGGCAAATCATTGCATTCATTGTTATTGTCTAAAAAATTTTCACTAATTTCAGCTGATTATTTTTTAATATACTGTATTTAATAAGATTAATGGATAGTACTATGTTATTTGATATGTATTTATTGATTTTATAATAAAAATAATGTAAAAACAAAAAAAAAATTAGCACAATAGTTAAAATATTAAAATGCAGCTCTGAGCATTGATATATTATTCAAATATATATATACTTATATTTGAATAATGTTTGAAATAATTGAAAACTGAATCTTACATAAAAAAGGGGTAAAGCATACGTCAGAGGCAGCAAAAAGCATTTTCCTCTACATGATGTTTGAGATATAAACTTAAGTGAGAATAATGATAAAAAATAAATAAAAATGCCAGCAGCATGGCAAGACAGAAGAGCGAAAATTGTAAAATTATACATAACAATCAAACCAACAGGGAGGGAAGAGAATAAAATTATTGTAGCAGAAACTCTCGAAGATAATTTAGAAGTCTAAATACAAAGATAATAAAATATAATATATATAATCAATTAAATTTTGAATAGCCAATTATATGAAATTTAACGGTGCACCAGGTCCAAATTTATGTGAAATATCACGAGCAGAGATGTGAACAACTACAATAAAATAAAATAAAATAAAATAAAACAAAATAAAAACAAAAATAGACTGACCATTATGCCCCATCTCAACAGAGGACCACAAGGCCAGTAATGGTCAGGGAATCGCTGCATTTCGATCGGTAGCCAAATCGCCGCAAAGGCGAATCGACCGAAAGGCCACCATCTGATCCCCAGATCAAACCGCCAATGCAGAGGACTTGAATAGCGGTGGTCCTGATGCAGTGAAAATTAAAAAATAGGACAGATACAAGCACTCAAGTGCAAAGCCACACCACTGACAAAAGTAATTAGCAAGATTATATAGGCAAAACATGAACTATGGACGGCAGCACAGGCGCAGCATTAGCAAATCAGCCCACTACTGTCATGTGATATATTTGAATAATGTTTGAAATAATTGAAAACTGAATCTTACATAAAAAAGGGGTAAAGCATACATCAGAGGCAGCAAAAAGCATTTCCCTCAACATGACGCTTGAGATATAAACTTAAGTGAGAATAATGATAAAAAATAAATAAAAATGCCAGCAGCATGGCAAGACAGAAGAGCAAA